>NC_041387.1:682622670-682624909 GCF_002162155.2 Triticum dicoccoides | reverse complement strand
AAAAATGATAAAAACTTCAAAAATAAAATCCTTCGAGAGGTAGTTATATTACTATATCTACTAGTTAGGAAAATTTGAAAACTTAAATTTGGACATGTTTTGCAAAAAGTGTAGGGAAAATGTAAAACGGCTATAACTTTTGCATACGATGTCGGAAAAAAAACGTATAATATATCAAAAAATTCAGCACGAAAATCCGCATTCGATGGAGACAGCCTATGACCTGTTTGGAATTTTTTAGAATCCTCAAATTCGAAAAGGAAAAAAAGATATGGTCAAATTTCATTTTTTTTAAAATTTTTTGGTTAAATTTGGTCAAACTACTTATTCAAGAAGTATTAATCTTATTACATAATTATTCAAGAATATTAGTGTTACTAAATAATTATTTCAATTTTTTGAATTTTGGTCAAATCTGGTCAAACTATGGTCAAACTATGGTCAAACTTATTCAAGAAATATTAGCGTTACTAAATAATTACTGTTTTTTTAGAATAATAGTTTCACACTCAAACGGTGAAATGTGTGACTTCATGCTCAAGCTAAACTCCTGAGGGTTAATAGGATTGACATCTTACTATTATCAGGAAAACAACAAGTGCAGACTCGGAAGCGAAGGAGAATAGAACCCGAAAGTTCGGTACTAAAGGTCCCCCATACCAGGGCGCGAGCTCACACCACGTGGTGGCACTTTAGCGCCGGTTCGTGCCGAACCGGTACTAAAGGGGGAGGGGCTTTAGTGCCCACACTTTAGTGCCGGTTATGAAACCGGCACTAAAGGCCCTTACGAACCGGCGCTAAAGCTCCGTTTTCTACTAGTGTGTCGACATGGTTTTTCCCGCAAGAGCTTGTTGTTTAATACACCAAATGCTTTTTCACCATCGACAATGGAGAAGTCGATTAAGCGCACCACATGTAATTCTTGCATTACTTTCTTTGTTTTATCTGTTTCTACTGCTCGTTAGTATCTCTCTAGAAAGTATTTAACCTCCCCCTCAAAAAAAAGTATTTAACTTTGTGGAGAAAAATTGGACACCACCAGAAATTTGAGTCAGGTGTAAAACAAAAAAATTGAGGATAAGATGTGAGTATATTGCATCGTTAGATTTGCTTGTTGGGCTATCATCCTTCATGGGGCCCTGTGTGACGAAGCAGCCATACATGGGCTGACACATGGTGCGGCCCATTAACAGGTAAAATAGCTTATTTTTTATTTTATATAAAATCTCTAAAATTTATGTATATTGTTTGTGAGGAGATTTTTAAAATATATGTACCTCACTATTTATATAATCATGTGAATAATAAGAATCAAAGCGTTCACGTATACCAAATAAGTGTATGTATGTGTATTTTAGAAAACATGTCCATATTTTTTTTCTTCAATATTGTCATATGTGGAAATAATTATCCTTGTGTTAAAAAAATAAAATGTTCACATATATCAAACTAAAAGTTTGTGCATTCAAATAAACTGTTGCAAAAAAAGTCTAGTGTATTGAAATATTTTGTGTGTGTATAAAACATGTACTCCAAAAAATAAAATATTTTGTGGAATCTTTAAAAATAAGCTGGTATGTGACAAGAAATGTTTATATAAAACTAAAAGAGCAGCTCACGTTAAAATTGTCACGTTTTCCAAAAGAAGTGTTATGCATTTGTCAAAAAGGAGGCTAATAAGACTTTGGTTCAAACAGATTTATATGTGCTTTATGTTTGAAGTCAATAAAAACCCCATTTAAAAAAAGAATACTAGTATAATTTGTTTAACAGTTTTTTGTAGTGCAGAGTACAACATTTTTACATGTGGCAATGTAACTTAGTATCAAACAATTGGATGGTAAATTGTCTATTTTCAACAGTTGTCGGTGCTTAGGACATTATTAGGCTTTGTTGTTGTTACGGGCCTTGTTGCTCTTGGCGTCCCGGGAATATAAGGGTGTTGGTGAAAAGCTTGAACAATGAATCTGAATGCACTGTCCAGTACACACAAAAATAATACAGTAGGACATAGGGATCTGAATCATACAAACATTTTGTGGCAGGTAGCCGTGAAGCCGCAACTGGGCGACAAAAACAATTCCCAAAGTGTACTGTACGTGTACGTGCGCTACCAACCCCACCACACCACTGTACTGTTGGAGAGGAGGAATGCAAACATGATTGGGGGGGGGGATACCTGAGCCAAGGTGAGAGGCCAATTGGATTCCATGATTCCATCCCTCTCAATTATACAACT
>NC_041387.1:682605261-682622525 GCF_002162155.2 Triticum dicoccoides | reverse complement strand
ATGACATGATATTCATATAATTGGTGCCCATTGATTGAATTGAATTGAATAAATACAAGCTGGACGAGTTGCATCATGCATAGTACTGTATGCTGGTGTCAAATTCACAACCACCCTAAGACCAACTCCACCGCGCGATCCCAAACGGACGTCCGTTTTTGTCCGGATTCTGTCCGTTTGAGTAGGGCAATAAGGTCGTGTCCGGATAGTTTCTGGGATGCGGTGGCCGTGTGGCCAGCGCGCGGACGCATCCCGCCGCATCCTGTCCGCGTACATTTTTCTTTACAAGCCCTTAACTCTTTTTCATCATTCATTTTTGGTACATGGAAATACATCACCAAATTTTGACTAGTACAACAAGACCAAAGAAAATAAAAACCACAAGAATACATTTTAAAAGATACCCAACTTCCATAACTGCTCCCTTGAGTTGGATTAGGGCCTTTTCGATGCACTCATTGTTGATCTGTGAAGGAGGCTCGATCTTGCATGCTTCTTTTTTCTTCGAGTCTAAATAAGTCGATGTTGCTTCCTCACACCTAGTCTCGTGTCTAGCCTCTAATCTAGCAACAAGTGCACTTGTCTCATCTACAGCCTCTATGCTAGCTAAAGGTGCGCGGACATCTACTAAATTTCGCTCTATCAATATATCGATGTACTCTTCTTCCCAATACCAAAACTTGCATCCATGCTACACAATAAAATTTGAAGTTAGCACAACTAGTCAAATCTAGTGCACAAACCGAAGCTAAAAGGAGCACATACCCCATCGTTTAAGCACTTGGTGAACACCCATCTGGGATGTTCCGACGTTGTAGACACGCGGCGCACGACCTTCTTTGGGCAATGGCCGCACTTAATGAGTGGCAACGGTGCGCCGATGAGCTTTTGGGCAAGCACCGAGGCCGACCAACTGCCATTCGTGTATCTGCCGGCGGACCACCGACGGTGCAGATCCGAGCGGCTAGAGGAGGAGCCACTGCCTACACGTGGCCTTGCGGCCCCGCCAGGGCCTTCCGGCGAGGTGCCCGGCCAGTCCATGGCGCGGCGCGGCCTCCCACAGCCAGGCGAGCTCAAGACCGACCGGATCCGCCCCAAATCCGACCGGCGGGAGCGCAAACCAGGTGGCCGTGGTTGGGTAGCTCGGCGGCGCCGAGGGGAAGGGGTTGGGCGAGCGCGCATCCGAGCTGCACGGCTGCAATGGCAGCGGCTGCGAGGGAAGAGTGGAGGGGGGTCCGGCCGGAGGGAGGGAGGGGGCGGATAGAAAAAGGCGCGCCGTGTGCCACCGACGGGCGGGCCAGGGGAGCACACGTGCAGACGGCCCGCTCGTCCGCCTGGTGTCCGTTTCACCCCAAAAGCGACGCAAACTGGGTAGAAAGCGGACACAAGACAGACAAAAATCCGTTTGCTCCCGCGTGCTGGGCCGTTTGGTTCGTCCGTTTTACCTCAAACGGACGCGCGCGGACAGGATGAGATCGCGCGGTGGAGTTGGCCTAACCCTAGCAGCAGATGCCAAGCGAGCTAGTGTAGATGTTTTATATTTATATATATATTTCTATCTATCTAGGCTGGTTGGTTGATGATGGATGATGATGATGTGCTAGTGCTGCTGCTGTAGGGTTTATAGAATGAATGATGCTGCATCGCTCATGCCAAAGTCATGCCTTCTTCTTCTTTAATCAAGTGCCTAGTTTGTACTAGTATATGTGCATGTTGACATAACAGTGAGAGCTAATCTGATCAAACATTGTTTGGGACTAACTTGGTTGCCACACTGAGGATAAAAGTAGTACTGTATGTGTGGATTGATTCCAGATGCATGAAACCAATACAAAATTTCTTGCAGATCTCGATCCTGTGAGCTTTGGAAGATACTGTAATTTTTGCGAGTTTTGGTAATATAATTTTGCTACTCCCTCCGTTCTGAATTACTTGTCTTGGATTTGTCTAGATACATCCGTATCTAGCACTAAAATGAGTCTAGATACATCCGTATCTAGACAAATTCAAGACAAGTAATTCGGAACGGAGGGAGTACTTGTGATGGATAATAGTAACTGGAGTCAGTCAAGTCAACAGCAGCAACCAAAACACTCGGACAAATGAAATTGAATGTATTGAATTCAATTTAGGCAGTATCCAGAGTTTCAGACATTAACAGAGGTTTTTTTTTTTTGTTTGGTCACTCTCAAGACCAGACCAGACCAGACCAGATGGATGCAGGGGAGGATGGCATGGCAGCTGCCGGAATGGCAGGAGCTGATGGATGATCGGTGGTGGATCGCGCCGGCCGGCATGCATGCGGTTGGTTTCTTCTTCTTCTTGTTGAGATGAGATTCAGAGGTCGAGGAAGCCGGTCTGGCGGAGCACGGCGTTGCGGACGCGGCAGAGGTCGCGCCCCTTGAGCGTCCGCCCGGCGCCCTCCAGCACCGACGACGACCGCGCGTGCCGCCGCGCCGCCACCACGTGCGGCGGCACCATCTCCTCCCCGCCCTCCTCGTCTTCCTCGGATTCATCGGCCTTCTTGGCGCCGCGCTTCGCCTTCTCCCTGGGCCTGGCCGGCTGCCCCGGCCACACCGGCACCCTCACCGGCGCCGACTGCCTCGGCGTCGGCGTCGCGGCGCCGTGACCCGGCCTCGCGGGCACGGCCAGCGCCATCCCCGCGTGCAGCTGCTGCGCCTCGACGCTGCCGCCGTCGCCGCCCTCCGCGAGGAGCGACGAGAGCCCGAAGCTCTGCGGCACGGCGTGCGCCGCGCGACGCCGCGCGCTGGCGCTGGCACGCCGAGTGGTCACCACCGCAGTCTCGGCCACGGGCGCGGCCGCCCACCCGTCCACGTCAACACCGCCACCACCGGCCGGCCAGACGACGTCGCTCTCGTCCAGCTCGAAGCAGGCGCCGTCGTGGCCCGCCTCGGGCTGCTTGAGCAGGCCAAGAAACCGGAACGCGCCCGCGCCAGGCGACCTCGGCATCTCCATGGACCAACCGTGACACACTCCACCAAGACCAACTCACCAAGCGCTATCTCCCTCTCCTCGCCGGACGCCGGGCACGGCACGGCACGCCCCCGGAGAAGTAAGTATTGGGTCTAGTAGAGTGCCACGCTCGGCCTCAGGTTCACCACGCTTTGGGTATATAAAACCGTGGGCTATGTGGGGACTGTCGCTGGAGCTGGAACTGTGGAGGAAGGAAGGAGGAGAGCGACGGCGGGGAACCACCGGAGGGGGAGGGTGGGCCTCAAGAAAGGAATCTCCTTGCAGGTCCAGGTGGATGCAGTTGGGATTCTTTCCTGGATTTGGATCCACTCTCCTGCACTTTTTAATCTGTAGGAGTAAAATAAATGGTGATGAGATCTTTATTTTTGGTTTAGCAGGATCCCATCCTCCAGCTGCACTGCACATGTGGCACATGCCGTTCATTGGCTCGAAGATTCTTGGTGCGTAGCCTAGTCATTTACACCACGTTCCGCAATGCAATTCTAGTGGTGGAGTGCGAATTTTTGAAAAAATATATATTATATTTAAATGTTTTGAAAAAAAATCAAAAATATTTCCGTGGAAACTTCTATGTTATATGAGTTCACTACGGGTCTGTGAAAATTGATCTCGAATTTTTTTTGTGAGTTATAAGCTGTAGTGCAAAAAAACAAAAATCCGGCCCAACAAAAGAGGCTCATTTTCAAATTGAATATTTGTCATCTTTTGTACGCCATGTGTAAAAGTAAAACGTTATGAAATTTTACAGATGCATAATGTGTGTGTGTGTGTAGGGCTTTGAAACCAAATACCTTGCCTACAATGGAAGTAAACTCCCTCCTTTTCGACTTACTCAATTCATAGGCCATGCGCATGTTTCTAGATCATCAATTTGTTCAAATAAATACTACCTCCGTTTCAAAATGTATGACTTTTAGCCTACCAAAACTTCATATATTTTGGAAACCTGTCACTAACAAAACCTGTCATCCAAATTATATCCAAAATATGTGTTATATGTCATATTGATAAACCTTTTTTTGGTATGTTATTGATGAGGTTTCAAAGCATAAAAATCTTCCTCACACATAATATCTGTTTTGTTAGCGAGTCAAATTGCGGACCTAGAAGCACACATACACATATGCGCCCGGACGGAATTGATACTTGGTTCATCTTTAAAATTAGTACTACTATCCTGGTTTATTTGTCCTTATTCTTTTTGGGTCAAAGTTTGACCACATATTTAATTAGCAAAATGTTAATGCATGCATCAAAAATTAATTGGTTGATTCCACGTAGAATCAAAAGTACTAAATTTGGTGTGATTATAATTGTTTGCATATTTCCAAAGAGCACATGACAGTTGCTTTACTGGATGTTTGTCTTTGAGTGAATATTTGTTTGAAGAGTCTTTTGGACTTTACTACCTTGCAACACGTCCCGCTGGTATCGTTTGGTGCTCGCTCCATTATCAATGTACTATACTACTCATTTATGCATTTGTCTGATTACACATCAAGAATCAAAATTAGAATGAAATTGATGCGGTGGTAATTAATGATTACCTATTCCCAAAGCACGGGTTACACACTGAAAATTCAGATTCCTTTGTTTAGTGAGCGAAAATTCACAACATATTAGCTGAGGAATGATAACATGTTACTACTCCCTCAGTCCGGAAATACTTGTCCTACAAATGGTTGTATCTAGACTTATTTTAGTTATAGATACATCCATTTTCAACCATTTTTGGGACAAGTATTTCCGGACGGAGGGAGTACTTGTTTTTGGAAACAAGTTTTCCAACGATTTTTCATAAAATCAATTTTAGTTAGTTTTTCTATTAACTTAAGACTATATAATTCTTTATTTGAATGGTAAAATGGAGGGAAGCACATATATGCGGTTCTTTATCTGACCGCCTCTTGAAAAGAAGTAAGTTCGCCTCCTCGAGCTTAAAGACAAGGTCATCGCCTTGCCCTGCTCCATCGCTGACTAGTACATCAATTACACTTGGCATCTGTCGAAATATCGAGGATGCATACTACCAAAACAACAATAAAACTAATAATAATAATAAGAAGAAAACTACACAAGCTATGACTTGCAACAGACCAGCACCAAAGCCATTCTCCGCCGTGGCAACACACGAGCTATGATAAAGGTTCTCCGGAAACAACACCTGATGATGCTTAAGAGTTGTCGTCTCGGTGTCCAACCACTGCACGTCAGATCTTGGGGTTTCACCCTGAAGAGCACATCTGAGCAGACTCCAAAGCAATGCCTTCAACAAGGCGCATGAAGACACCACCACTTTCAAGTGCATCCATCAAAGGCCGGACTTAGAGTTTTTACCCCGGAGCTCGAGACCTAGCACTCGAAGAGTACCAGCAAGCCAAAGACATAGTGTGCCACCACAACCCTTTGTCGAAGAATACGAACCTGCACGGAAAGGCATCCACACACCGGAAATGGTGTCTCACAAGTCACAACCCTCGTCACAATCGCATTTCGCAGAATTTTACATGAATATTACCGGAAGTAGTTTCATCTTCTCAAAGCTGGTGGTGAATGCAAGTCCTGATGTGGGTTTGGCCCTTACGCGGAAATGTTCTTTTCACGATGTTAACGTTCTGATCTACCCTTGGCCGGGGCTAGTAAGTAAAATTTACTTGTAGTTGACGATGGCGACTGAATGGTTTGGTTTGGTTGGTTGTGAGCTTTCTGTTGGCTGAGGTTTACCATTCGATAAAGCCCCATGGGTGCCATTGTCTACCATGGTGGCTACATGTAGACTAGTGGAAAGTTGGATGGTGACAGTGGCCTGTGGAACGTTCCAAACAAACCAATCCTCAATGCAACGTATCTGCCGTCATTTATTTATGAATTACATTTTTTTCCTTTTTTAACTTCCAGGAAGTGCATGCACACAAACATGCGTCATTGTGCATGTATGACGATGGAGCATGTGTCCACTAAGGCATGGAAGATGCATGCGTTTTGTGTTTGCTCTCTAAATTCATTCGGTATATCCAGGGCAGGAATGGAATATGATTAACGACAACCATTGATTGGTACTCTCTCCGGTCACAAATATAATTAAGAGCATCTACAACCGGATCTCTTAAACCCGCCTCATATGTCAGAGTGGGCCGGCCGGCCATTGCCCGGTCACTTTTTTCGACCCAGACGGATGCCTCAAACGCCCGGACTGACCGGCACCCTCCATATCCAGCCCAAACATGGGGCGGATATGTGGTGGCCCGGGCACGCCCGCCTAACAAGCCCGGCCCACCACCGACCCCATGGATGTCCCACAAAAAACCCATCGGCCTCGTCGGTCTGAAACCCTAGCTCACTCATTCTCCTCTCTCGCTCCGTCCTCACCTCTCCCCTCATCGATTCCGATCGAATTCGGCGCAATGTCGAGCTCCGACAGCCGCTCCGACGAAGAGGTGGATCCGGAGTTTGAGCTTGCCCTCCGCACCGCCTTGGAGCGGTCCAAAGTGGACACCAGGGGAAGCTCTGGATCTGCAGCCGTAGCCGCAGCCGCCGCTTCCTCGTCGGCGCATCTCGGACACCGGCGCTGGCCCCTCCCGGCCCATGGGCATCTTCGACAGGCGACCGTCGCAATCCGCGCCTCCCCTACGCTGTCCCCTCGCCCCTCCGGCTGCTGCTCCCCTTCATGGGCAGTGGTGGGTGCTTGTGCCCGCCCCGCCGGCCCGGATGCGCATGCCGGAGTCAGAGGTGCGCGCCGCCCGCCGCGAGAGGCAACGGGCAAGGGACAGGGGCGCTGTGGAGAGCTCTGTCCGTCGCCGGCGTGGGCCGTCAGAGCCCGACGACGATGAGTGGCTCCTCCAGTGGGTCTACCGCCGGTCGCTTACGCCGGCGGAGACGGACGCTTGTCGACTCCGTCGGAAGAATTTGAAGGCTCTCCGGCTTGCCATCGAGCAGAACGAGCGGGAGGCGAGGGAGAAGGCGATGGAGGCGGCTCGGCTAGCCAAGCTCAGGCGCCAGCAGGACCGGGCCATCCAGCGCCTCAAGGGTCTCGTCATCATCGACGCCTCCTCCTCCAACGACGACGACGACCACGGCTCCTCGTCCGACGAATCGGACGACCCTCCACCAGCCGTGGACTCCTACAGCAGTGCCGGAGACCGGAAGGGCAAAGGGCTGGCGGCGAGGAAGTGGTGAAGAAGGTCTCTATTTATCGTTTAGTGTTTGAACTTGTTTGGCGATGAACTATTCCGATCTTTTGGATGATGTAAAGTGGGTTTATGTGCATTTCATTTTCTATTTCATGTCGATTTCTTTGTACGTTGTTTGATCACGTAGAGTAGTTCATCACGTGCATGCATAGTATGGATATATGATACCGGATATGAGATACGCGGATGTGGAGAGGCAAATTTGAGACGTGCCCGGTCAGTGCCCGCGGACGCGCCCGGACACGTCTGCGGGCGTTTGAGGGGTCGGATTTGCTGTACGTGGCTGTAGATGCTCTAAGATGGCTTGGATATTTCAATATGAACTATGTATGGACTGAAATGAGCGCGAAAAGACTAAAATGTGTTTATATGCATTTGATTCACAAAATAGTTAGGACATCTTATATTTGTGAACAGAGGGAGTACTACCTTTTGTGTTAAGACATGGAAGATGCATGTGTTTTTGTGTTTGATCTCTAAATTCATTGGGTATATCCAGGAGGCAATCCTACACTTACGTAAAGGAACTACTTTTACATATTAGCCAACATGGAAGAATATGAGGGGAAGGGGGGGGGGGGGCACCCCGGGAAAATCAGGGGGAATGTTTAGATTAGCTTGGAACGTTTCGTAACCTTGCGTATACTCTTTCGTAAGCTTAGCATCTTGGATATCCAGGGAAGGAATGGAATAGGATCAACATGACCATTGATTAGCAATAATGCTACACTTACCGGACTGATGTAGCATGCAGTCATGCAACGGCGGGAGGCAATTTTGGAGCAAATGAGTTAAGTTTTCCAACTACATGATGTTGGAATAATTATGCATCTATGAGATGCCATTAGCAGAATCTAACTGCATCTAGATCACCTCACAACATGAATAAAGAAGGGTTTAGGGTTTCTTTACACGTCACGGGAGTGGACATGATCGCCTGCTCGGTGCAGGTGTGATGCAGGGGTGATGTAGTCGAAGTAGAGGTTCTCCTCGACGTCCTGATTCCTTCAGGACGCCACCGGGACTAGCCGGGGACGGCGGCGGCGGCTGGCTTAGGTCTTCCCGTCGCTGCAGCGCTCCCCTTGATCGGATGGGGTGAGAATATCGGGAGAAGAGAAAATCGTACGTGAATTGTGATCGCGCAGGTGGCCAGCTCTCTCCCGTATCCTTTTATATGGCGCTGGCGACAGGGGACCCAAAACCTGAGTTGGTTTTTGGGCGCCCCCGATCAGGGCGCATTAGTTCTGATCGACGTGGACACCTTCACTTATCATTATCCCTTCTTTTTTTCTGTTATGTTAGACTAAGAGATCTAATCTGGCTTGTTTAAGCCGTCAGATCAAAACCAACACATGAAGCCAAAAGCACGCATCCCTGGCACGGCAGGAGGCTAAACGGGAGTAGCTAGCTTGACGGTGATGACCGAAATAGTTGGTTGGCTGCGGCTAAGGATAGGACTCGATCGAAGGAGAGGCCGTGGTCTACCAATCGTGGTGGTTAGCTAGATGTAGACTATAGAGGAAGTTGTGTAGATTGATGGTGAGGGTGGCCTGTGGGCTGGCCAAACGGGCCGGGATAGTTGGGCCGGCCCGGTAGCACGGCCGGCACGGCACGGCATGTGCTAAACGGGCCGGGCCCGGCACGCGGCACGCCATGGGCCGTGCCTGGGCCTGAAGGGCGAGCACGCGGGCCGGCACGACACGGCCCGATTAACTTTTTTATATTTTTTTATGTATCCTAATATGGGCCAACAGGTAAAAATAGGCTAAAAACGCTCAATGCGCAAAATAGGAGGTAGATTAGTGGGCCTGGCGTGCCGGTGGGCCGGCCCGATTAGCATACGGGCCGTGCCTGGGCTGCAGACTGCAGCACGCAGGCTGGCACAGCATGGCCCGTATAATAATCGTGCCTAGGCGGGCCGGGCCGTGCCAAGCACGATTAGGATTGGCCGTGCCGGGCCGGGCCGGGCCGGCCCGTTTGGCCAACTGGCATTATATTTCTCGGTGCAATGCATCTGCATGCCGATGATTTTCTCACTTTGTTTCAAAGATTTCAAGTTTGCATGCGTAATTGCGTCGATGGAGCATGTGGTCGTCCACTGAAAAAGACACGTACGGAAATTGCAATGTCTGCGCGTGCAGCACACCATTATGCTATGCATGCACGGCAGTACATTTTGTCCAACAAGTCGAGTCGGGTCCCAAGAAAAAAAACACGGACGCAGCCATTTTGCGTTAGCTCTCTTGACTGATTTCCTTTGTGCACGGTGACAGTCTCCATCAGATAGCAAACAAAGTGAACCGGCGCATGGACGCACGGACGGCTGCGAGCGCGCGGGCGCCGGGACAGTCGGCTCCACACGGACACGGGAGACCGGACGTGGACGTGGACCATTGGTGGTAGGGCATGCTGCTAGCGGCGCACCGGCCGGTGGCGGTTGGCGTGGGGACGACCATGACCGAGGTTGAGCTAGTATAGCCGAGCATGCATGCGTGCGTGCGTGCGTGAGCGGCGGGCATGCAGGCGGCCATGACGACGGACTGCATGCGCTCCTCCTGCACCCGTGAACAAGTCCGGGTCATCTACACAAGTGCAACATGCTCGAGTAGATGTCTAACAGCTAGCATCGGGTCCGTCCAAAGTGTGGTTGGGATGGAGCCATGCATGCAGGGAATGAAAGCTTGGTTTCAGGCTGGCTCATGACCCAAACAGCATCCATCCATCCATCCATCCGTAGGGTGAAAGTCGCTCATGTGATTGCTGCTGCTGCGGCGGCTACATTGCGTATGCATATATCACATCACTGTCCGACATGAAAAAGAAAAGAAAGATAACACGGAACTACCCTACAGACTACAGCCGCCGCTGAGCCTTTTCCAGATTCCTTTGTGCACGCACGCCACCAGACTGCACTGTCCTACACTCCTGCTGCTAGTGCTACACCGCCCGGGTGACCGCGCATGTAACAGCAACTCCAACCGAGCGACCCAAATGGACACACACTTTGTCCGCCTTTTATCCATTTGAATCGGTCCAGCGGACGCCCGTGT
This sequence comes from Triticum dicoccoides, assembly GCF_002162155.2. Taxonomy (NCBI): domain Eukaryota; kingdom Viridiplantae; phylum Streptophyta; class Magnoliopsida; order Poales; family Poaceae; genus Triticum; species Triticum dicoccoides. The sequence goes on along the minus strand of NC_041387.1, from coordinate 682,612,291 downwards.
CATTTTTTCGATTTGGGTCAGCGCGTGCACACAACACTGGCCCGGCCCAATTTTTTAATTCGCGCGCGAAATATTTGCTATATTATGCTTCAAATTCAACTACTCCAGGATGTAGAGATGGTCCTCGTGGTGCCAGTGGCGTAGAGGGGAGATTCATTCACCTCCTATCTCGTGGTAGATCACTCCTACTTTGTACTCCATCAACAATCAATGCAACAATGCAGGACATATATAGGGATTTACCTCTTTGAGAGGGTCTCAACCAAGATAAACCTCGCGTGCATTCATTATCGGGTAATGAAAACACCGCCATTATCGGGTGCATCGATCACAGGTCGGACCTAGGGTTTTCACCCCCGGAGCTCGAAACCCAGTGCTCGAAGAGTACCATCAAGCCAAAGACATAGTGTGCCACCACCACTCTTTGTCTTAGAAGACGAAGCTGCATGAAAAAGGCATCCACACACCATGGTCACACCAAGCTGAAATCCAAAGCGTTCCTCAGCATTCATGCCCGGACGTAGTTGCTCACGTACACATCCTTGGCATTGATATCACTAAGTGGTCAAATCTACGCGTACGAGCCGAACATCGTCGGGATCCTCACATGCACGTGCGCCAAAAACCCTATGGCAGAGACGGATGACGACAATTGCGTCGACAATTATGTTGCCGACGCAAGCCGTAGCCGTACCACCCCAACTCGTGGATACCCGTTTTTGCGTCGCCGTCGTTGTTGGCACTTCGCCACTGCCACTATGGACCAGCCCCCGAGCAGGCATTGCCATATCCTGGCGTTCAATGCCCATCATCAGGCCATCGCCACCCACGTAGCATGACGACCACCCTGGGCACTCGGGTTCGCCGCCCCGTCCATGCTCCATATAACTGTGGCGCGCCATAGGAGGCCGATGTGTTGGACAACACCATTTAGAGAGCTTGTCGAGCGAGTGATCGTTGCACGAGAAGGCATCCCACTGCCACCGCCGGCTAAGCGGGTTTTTCTCTCAACATCCGACAACAACAGAGTAGACGAGTAAAGAAGGTGGCGGGGACAGGGACAGCAAGGGTTTCACCTGAGACCCCCGTGGGCGACACGAGCGGCCCTCAAAATTGTGTCTCACAAGACACAATCGCATTTCGCAGAATTTTACATGAATATTACCGGAAGTAGTTTCATCTTGTCAAAGCTTGTGGCGAATGTAAGCCCCGATGTGGATTTGGACCTTGAGCAATACAGCGAACACAAAAGTAGTGATTGACAATAACCGGTGCTGGTAAGTAATTTGCTTGTAGTTACGATGGTGACTGAATGGTTTGGTTAGTTGGTTGTGAGTTTTCTGTTGGCTGCGGCTTACAATTCGACAAAGCCCCATGGAGGCCATTGTCTACCATGGTGGCTACATGTTAGACTAGTGGAAAGTTGGATGGTGACAGTGGCCTGTGGGACGTTCCAAACAAACCAATCCACGGTGCAACGTATCTGCCGCTATTTATTTATTGCATGTACTCCGCTTCAAGAAGAACAAAACACATGCTTATGTTTTTCTTTCTTTTGCAAGAGAAGTGTGTGTATGACGATCGAGCATGTGTCCACTATGACATGGAAGATGCATGCTCTCCAAGTTAGTTAAGGGACGGGCGGAGCCATTTTGGGTTTGCTCTCTTCATTCATTGGGTATATCCAGGGCAGGAATAGGACCAAGATCAACACCATATGTGAGGGAGTACTACCTTATGTGAGAAGGGCAACTCCAACACAGACCCTTAAACTGCCCGTCAATCAACAGGCGTCCCTATGTTCAATCAAAATATTAATCTATATATTTTTACGCTGAAAAATTACAAACTCATTTGATTTTTCGGGAAAGAAAACCCTAAACTGCCGTGATTTTCTGGAAACCGCTTCTTCTGGCCCAGCTGGGAAAACCAGTAGCAAGAAAGGAAAACGTTGGTTTGATCTAGTCAACGCTGGTGGTGAATATACGAAGTCCGAAATGAAACTTGAAAGTGTATACTTTCTAATGGTATAATTTTTAAACTATATGACTCATCTTATGTTGATCAAATTATAGATCTAGAGATACACACAAGCCTTATAAACGGAAAAAAAAGGTAGTAGTTTGACGATGGTGACTGAAGATGGTTGGTTGGTTCGTCGTAAGCTTTCTCTTGGCTGCGGCTAAGAATATGACAAAAGCCCGATGGTGGCTAACATGAAAGCTGTGTAGATGAACGGATGGATGGATGGTGACAGTGGCCTGTGGAACGTTCCCAAACAACCATTTCGGTGCAATGTATCAGCCGTTAATTATTCATGATTTGCACTTTCTTATTAAGTTTGTGTTACTTTCTGCTGGAAGTACAAGCATGCACACACATGCGTAATTGCGTGCATGACGATGGAGCACACACCACATTTTCTCCAACAAGTCGAGGAACGGACGCAGCCATTTTGCGTTTGCTCGCTTAATTGATTCTTCGGATATTTTGGTTGCGAACATTCCACCGTTACATGAAATCTCGACGCAAGGCCGCTGCCACGTCAGATTTGAAAACTAGTTCACTGTAAGAGAAAAGGCAGCGAACACCTTACTTTTCCAAACAATCCCCACGCACGGCACTGGCTGGCTAGTGTCATGGTCTTGCACATGGGATACCTGGATTTGAATCCTAGGGCCTCCTTATTTTTTTGCCTTCTTGTAGGTACATGGCATTTTTCTAGAAAAAAATAACATGACAGTATATTATTATTTTTAAGTATGTCACACGACAATTTAAACATTTTTTTTCACAAGTCAAATTTTGTAGAAGATATCATTTTATATTTAAAGAGATGGCAAGTTATATTAAGAGATGTCATTTTTTTATAATAAGGAGATGCCACTTTTATATAAGACTTGACATTTTATTATTATTAAGAGAAGAAATTTAATATTAAGCGATGGCATTTTTTATTATTAGGAGATGACATTTTCATATTGAAATATGACATTTTTATATTTAAAGATAAGAAATTTGCATATTAAGCGATGAATGTTTTTAATTAAAAAGGTGGCATTTTTGTATTAAGATATGACATTTTTATTATAAAGAAATTACTCCTTTGAGGTACCCACTGCATTTTTCAACCGTTTATAATTTTTCAAAGTATGTCACATGGCAATTTTTTTAAAAAAATCACAAGTCAAGTTTGGTTTTTCTACACGGCATCTTTAATATTAAGAGATGGCATTTTTTCTAATATCATGGCATTTTTCTTCTTCTATTGTTGACATGGAAAGTCAAATTCATAGGACCATGGCAAGACTGAAAACATTTTTAACATCCATGATTAATTTCTGATAGTAGAGGACATCATTTGGCCATGGAGTATCTGCTCCCAAGCTAAAATGCTCCCCCATGAACAGTAAAAAGGAAAAAAATGATTTTTTTTATGGTAAACTTTGACAAATGTTTTGTATGCTTGCAAGATTTCAGAACAAATGACATTCATGGAAGTCGTAGTAAAAAAACGATGCTCCAAAAATGCGAGTTTTGATAATATTTTAGACTGTTGATTATGTTTTTTTGAAAAAAATTAGTGATAGAAGTTTCAAAAGCTTGCAAAAGTTCATTATGAAGTGACATTTGTAGAAGCTGTGGCTGGAAAAAAGATGCTCCAAAAATGTCATTTCAAAATGCATTTTGGAATGATGATTTTGTTTTTCTTGGCCACGACTTCTACAAATGTCGTTTCACGATGAAGTTTTGCAAGCGTCGAAAACTTTGTCAATGTTTGTCACTAAAATATCTATTTTTAAAAATTTTGTGTCAATATTTTCTGATATTACTATTCACCCGAGTTCATTTGAACACCCAAGTTCATTTGAACTCGGGACTAGAAGACTACTTCCGCGTTCAATGGGGGCTTCCTCTTTAGCGACCGGACGCCAGTTATTGGGGCCCTTTATTCTTTGGGCGAGCAGAGCAGAGGATGGAAGGATCGCCGACCATTAAATTAAGTTTTTTACATGCTCATTTTTGACAACATAATAATCCCTCCGTCTCAAAATACGTGTCTCAACCTTAATACAATTTTGGGTATTAAACATCGTCGTTGACACTAAAAGTGTGTTATAAAAAGTTACAGAGGTAGTACCTTTGTGCATGGTGACAGTCTCCATCAGATATAGCAAACAAAACTTTTTGAAAAGAAAAAAAATATAGCAAACAAAGCGACGGACGGACGGGCGGCGGGGACAGCCGGCTCCACACCACACCGGAGACCGGACGTCGACGTGAGTAATTGGTTATTGGTGGTAGGGCATGCAATGGCAATGCAATGCATGCAGCTAGCTAGCGGACGGTGGGAGATGGATGAATGGCATGCACTTATATTGAGGATCATGAATGGCATGCACTCGTGACGCGACCGCGCGTGGGGACGAGGACGGTCGGTAGGGACGTAGGGTACGTGACTGAGCATGCACCAGTGAGTGAGTGAGTGAGTCAGGCTATCGTAGCAGCAAGTTGAGTTGAGGCTCATCTCGAATCTCGACGACTCCAAAGAGCGGGTGCAGGTGCACTGCAGCGGGAGGGTGAAAGTGAGATATGAATATGATGCGTCGCTGATTGCTGCTGCAGTGCGATGCGACATGCATGAAAAGAAAGATAACACGTACAGTACGTACGTACCCAACCGACCGGCGCCAGATTTGTGCACGCACGGCACGGCACGGTACTGTCCTACTGCGTGATCGATATGAGTTGTGCCACTCCGGCCGGTCTTCGCAGCTGCCACCGCCCGCTGGACAGCAGAGGATCCTGCCTGCACTGCGTGGAAGATATATATGCAAGGACAAGACGGAGACAAGTACGTACCATGCATGCATTTTCTTACCACACAAAGATTTGCACATTGCACGCAGACTCATATATATGCAAGGAGAAGACGGACCCTAGTAGATACAACGAGGGTGAAAGTGGAATATGATGCGTCGCTGAATGCTGCTGCTGCTGCTGGCCGACATGAAAGGATAGGATGAACTACCATACTCTACCCTATCCTACCCTACTCTACAGTAGTAACAGGATGCCTTTCCAGATTTGTGCACGCATGCACCGCACGGTCCTACCATCTCTGGCTTATTGAGTCCTCGTGGCGTCCTTGAGTATCTCAGATGCATGTATGCAGGTGCTGGCCAAGATGGGTTCTACACATACGTGTGGCGAAGAGCCCAAGATTACGTCAAGGTTCAGCGTACGGCTCACCTAGCAATCCTGCATCGACATCGTTCTACACTACATCTGCATCAAGCCATGTCCATAACCGCTGCACCAAGCTATCTTCGCCAAGCGATCTGCACCGACCCGCGCCACATCATCGAGTTGTATGACTACATCACACCTGAGGAAAAAAAAAATCTTCGTCGAGTACATCTACGAGAAGCGACCACGACATGTACCATCCACACGTCAGGCCGTTGTGGAATGCGTGCAATTCTTCATCGACTTCTTCAGCACGACACGACATCGACACCCCGTCGTCACGAGGGACGCCTCCAAGCGACATCATCATCGACATGTCGCTGCATCGCCGACACTTCACCGCTAAGGTCTTCATCAACATGGTCTTCACCAACATCATCGTCGACACACCGCCACCGCCTCGTCCACAAGATGGACAACTAGCGTCCTCTGACAGATTTTTTCTGCAAGACGCGACCATGACGACGGCAATGATCGCGTCACGACGACGGCATCAACCGCGTCATCCACGACAACACGACTGCATCGACACGGCGTCACTACAGTGACGACCCTACATGACCACACGGTTCTGGCAAAACCGATGTGTGCTCGATGGGCTTCCTCCGGTGTTGGCAAAACCGGCGGACTCATCGCCGACGACACCCTCTGACATCCGCAAGGTGTATCGTCCACGTCTACAGCCCCGTCATAGCGTTTTTTTTTGCGTCTCCGGCTTTGTGCGGCTTCATCATTCACGACGACCACATCATCGACCACGACTACCTCGACCACGACTACATCACCATGATCGGCTACCTCGACATTAATGGTTACGTCTACAGACATTAATGGCTACGTCTACAGCAACTCATCGGCAAAAACTCCAGTCAACAGCGTCCGCCTCGTCACTTGCGTCCACGACACTCCCGATGTGACTGCGGGAGGGAATAGAGGAGAAGGCAGGACGGCAATAGAAGGGGACGCAGTCACCGCCCTAGGTGCCGACCCATCAGAGACGCAGTTGATGATGGCGCGGCGGAGAAGAAGACGGAAGTACAAGAGTTCAAATTCAGTCGTCATCGTCTGCTTCACTCCCGCTACGACTGAGGGGGAATGTTAGAAATATAATTGGGTTTAAGTTAGAGATAAAGAGATAGAGATATAATTAGTTTAAACTACATGTAACTTGTCTTGTACTCCAAGTCTCTACCCCTCTTGTACTCCTATATATACCCTACACAAGGGTCAGATCAATACAACAACAAACATTAGTCATACTACAATTTTCACATGTCCACCCAAATAAGTAACGTGTTCATCTCCAACACTGACACAAAAATTTCTTCCCGTATTCGTCCGCAGACATGGATGTGAGAGCCTGCCATCCAAAACTAGCCACATAGTCCGGTTACAATTCAAATGAAATTCAATGAAAATAAACAAATTTGATTCAAACTGAAACAAACCAAACAAGATTCGTTCACACCACTAGTGCAGAACCGGGCAATAGCACCGGTTCGTAAGGCCCTTTAGTGCCGGTTCCATAACCGGCACTAAAGTGTGGGCACTAAAGCCCCCCCCCCCTTTAGTACTTCAGCACGAACCGGTGCTAAAGGGAAACCACGTGGCACGAGCCAGCTCCAGGGGCCTGGAGTCCTTTAGTACCGGTTGGTAAGACCAACCGGTACTATAAGATTTGGGGGGGGTTTAGTTTTATGATTTCTTTTTCATTTAATTTTGTGTTTCCATTTTAATTCTTTTTCGTTTGCTGGTATTTTACGATACTACACATTGTACA
>NC_041387.1:682533262-682604995 GCF_002162155.2 Triticum dicoccoides | reverse complement strand
ATATAAGTAGAACCAATCATGCATATATATATATCATCAATGTCTCACAAACCATCATATTAATTAATTCACACATACACACATGTATAGCTATATACAATTTCTCCTACATATGCATGTTGCCTTCGGAGCCAGTGGCATTATAGCCTAATTGGTGCCTTCGGAGCACGATGACAATTGGAAGTGGTTTTTATTGGGGCGGTAGCGGTAATAGTATTCTCCCTTCGGATTTATGACCTGGTCGAGCAAAAATTCCGCTATTTCCTCTTGAAGTGCTTCTACGCGCTCCGTTTCTAGGAGCTTTGCCCGCACCTCTCTGAACTGTTAAGAAGGAGATCAATATGCATGTGTATTAGTTGTGTGACTAGATATTGATAATGGTGTAAAAATTATGAATAGTGTTTTGACAAGCGTACCCATTCCTGTCTTTGAGATCTGCTCCTTTCGGACGCCATCATGCGAATGTTCTCGCAAACGCAGAATGCACACAGATCAGTCCCCTACGCCTGCTTCAGGGCCTTTACGAGAATGAAATTTGATCAGATAATAATTAATCAAGCATGATAATTAAAGAGATGGCAGCTAGCTAGCTAGCTAGTACTACTTAATTACTTACCTTGGGTCTTCCCCATTTAAGCTTTTCTTTCCATTCGTCGTTCGTAACCCTGATAAACCTTGCCCAAGCCCTGCCCGCCGAAAAAGAAAATGAATAAAGGGGTTATTAAATGGTTCATATCATGAAATGACGAACTAAATAGGCCGAGATATATAGTTAATAATGATTGAAATTACCTGTTGACTATCCCAAACAAGATGTTATAGTCAGTTTTTTCTTTGAGTAGTGAGTCCAGTATTTCAACTGTTCCGGCGTCAACTTTAATGATACACAAGACCCAGTGATATCTGCATGCACACACGTTTGCATGTCTTAATTAAGCGGGCATATGTAAGCAAAAACATGTAGCTAGTTAGTAGGCAAAAACAGAAAATTTGTAGTACAAGACAGTATGACTCACTGGAAGTTGTAAGGAAGTAGTATATCTTCATTGTATTTGAGGCGCTTCAAGAACTCTAGCATGCTGTCCTCTACGGCCTTTTGATGACGTTCATCTATTTTCCATGTGTATTCATTAACGGTGTTTGGGTCAATGAACCCAATGCCATAGCGTCCACCTTTTCTCATTTCATACATCTTCATCCTGCATATAATACCACAGAAAAGAATATAGTGAGGATAATTACAGGTAATGATAAGGATCACTACAGCTAGCTTGAGACTTAAATTACAGAAAGAAATCACTTACAGACAATAGAAACTGACGATAGATTTGTCGAGTGCGTCTTGATTGTATAACTGAAACAGTTCAGAATACTCAACGGACACAGCTTTCTCATGGTAGTAATGATCCTCCTTGACATTCACCATGAGGGACAATCGATCGGGAATCTTGGTAATGTTCATGTACCATTGATGCAATTCATACATTCTCGTTGGGAGGTTCTTGACCTTGTCTGGCTCGACCAAAGGTTGGCCCCGGACATATTTCCGTTTTATTTCATCCTCTCTAAGCACAGGCATGGGCTCGATCTCGAGGAGTTGTCCAACAGTGATTTTGAGAACTTCAGCCTGCATTATATGCTCCTCCGTTATTACCACATTGCCCACCTCAGGAACGTAAACTGTTTGCCCACAATAATATTGGGCGCACGTACTGTCACGTGTTGTTGGCACAACAAGCGAGGGGATCGATTGCGCCGCCTGTTCTCCCAGCTGGGGAATGGTTTTCCCGCATTTTTTGACAGCTGCTTCTTGTTTGCTCGATCCCGAGCTCGCCTCCTTACGTACACGTGCTCGATTTAACTTCCTGATGTGGCGCTCATAGTCTGTGTCAACAGGCTCGGGAGCTGGTGGTTGAGCCATACGAATGAAGTGGTCAATCGTTTCCTCAGGCACTTTCTCCCTTGGCGGCGGTGGCGGTTTCGGTGCAAAATGGGCTTCCACCTCGGACTTTGATATGACTGCGATTTCCTCCTCGGACCTGTCATAAGCCCTCTGCGGAAGAGGCGTGAGGCTTGGACCATATTTATATCGCTTGCCTCCTCCTGTACTTCCTGTACTACCTCGATTCGTACCGCTACGCACCATAGCTGCAGGGTGTCTCTTCTGTGATTGCTGAGGTGGCGGAGACGGCTGACGGGGCTGAGTTGGACGAGGAGGAGTGGCCGCCTGAAGCTGTGCCGGACTTGGAGGAGGAGTGGCCTGAGGTTGTGCCGCACTTGGAGGAGGAGTGGATGTCTGACGCTGTGGCGGACTTGGAGGAGGAGGAGTGGCCTGACACTTTGCCGGACTTGGAGGAGGAGTGGCCTGACACTTTGCCGGACTTGGTGGACTTGAAGGAGCGGGAGACTGCTGACTCGGTGGCGGACTTCGACGAGGAGTCGGCTGACGCGGTGTCGGTGGCCTTCGAATGATGATGCAATCCTTTTTCCATAGGATGATACGATGTTTGGCGTCTCCGAGAAAGCGCTCGTCGTCACCTCCAGGATAGTCAAGCTCTAGCTCCGAATATGGGTCCACCACCTCATCAACCAAGACACGAGCATAGCCCACTGGAATCGGGTTGCAATGGAAGGTTGCCTCGGGGGGATTTGTAAAAGCAACGGCGTCCGCCACCTTCATGGATATGTTCTTCATTTTGATGTGTAGCTCGCAGCTAGTGTTCTCCGTGATGTCATCCACGGGGTATCTACCCAGCATTGCGTCGTCCGGGGCGGAACCCATGCTGCTTCTCGGCATGGATGGGGCGGTGCTATCCAATGCTGGATCATTCGCTAGCTGCTGCAGCTGCTGAGACCCCCTTTGCTGGGTAAGTGAGTCGATCTGCTCCTGCTGCCGCTGGAATTTGACTACCAATTCCGCTTGACTTGCTTCTAAGCCTTGAAGGCGTTCATAGTCCCGCTTCCTCTGCTCGTCCTCCATCTTCCTATTCTTCTCCTCCGCAATCTTCTTTCTCGCACGGGTTCTGTAGTCGGTGTTCCAGTCTGAGAATCCCTCATACCACGGAATAGCACACTTGCCTCGTGTTCTTCCCGGGTGTTCAGGATTTCCCAGGGCACGCGTAAGCTCGTCGTTCTCTCTGTTGGGCTGGAACACCCCCGATCGTGCCTCTTCTATTGCAACAAGTATCGCATCGTCGGCTCCCTTCAGACTTGCCCTCGTCGAAACATTGCCTGTCTTCGGGTCCAACTCCCCCCCATGCGCATAGAACCAAGTCCTGACCCTGGGGGGCCAGCTCTTAGTAACCGGAGTGGCACCTGCATCCTCCATCTCTTTCTCAGACTTATCCCACTTAGGCATTGCCACCGCATAGCCACCTGGCCCCAGCTTATGGAACTTATCCTTTTTTCGGCATTCTTCTTGTTTATTCTCGACCGTTCCTTAGCTAATTCCGAATCCTTGAATTTCACGAAATCGTCCCAATGAGCATGTTGGTTCTCTAGTGTTCCCTCGAATACTGGAGTCTTCCTTCCTTCCTTGATGTACTTGTCCCATTCACGATTCTTGTGGTTCTTGAATGCAACCGCCATCTTCCTAAGAGCAGCGTCCTTGACTTTCTGCACATCTGCTTCTGTGAAATGATCTGGTAGGGTGAAATGTTCCATGAGAGTATCCCAAAGCAGATCTTTTTGATTCTTGTCGACAAAAGTAACATCTGGACGTGGAGCAGCGTCCTCTTTGTCTTTTTGTCTTTTGTCTTTTGCTGGCTCTCTCCATTCTTGAAGGGAGATCGGGAGTCGGTCCTTCACAAGAACTCCGCACTGACGAACGAACTTGTCCGCAATCTTCTTAGGCGCTAATGGTTCGCCACTAGGTCTGATTGCCTCGATATTGTACTTTACGCCCTCCTTCAACTTTTTGTTCGGGCCTCGTTTCGTCCTTTTGCCTGAAGATTTGCTCGATCTGGATGGCTGAAAGAACAAAGATCGATTCGTTAATATATCTTCAAGTCATTTAAAACATGTGATGATCACCAGATACCTGCTTATATAAATATATATACCTCGCCGGTCTTTGTTGTTTCAGGATCAACATGTTCTTCGTCATCGTCACAATCGTAGTTCATGACTTCATCAATTCGGTCGTCGCGATCGAATATCATATCACCCTCTCCGGTGTTGTTTAGAAATTCGGAGCCGTCATAATCTTCTTCATTCTGATCATCATTTGGCCCGCGTATCATATCGAACATGGTCTGTTCTCCCTCTCTGTCGGTATTGTCTGCCATAGCTTTTATTTAACTAATTCAAAAGAAATATAAAACAATTTAGTATTCAAATTACATCGTCTCGAATAATAGATATAATCTCGAATACTTCGTCTAGAATAATAGATATAATCTCGAATACATCGTCTCGAATAATATATAATATTGAATAGTACATCACTGGCTAGCTAATTAAAGATCGAATACTACAGAAGAATCTAGGACACTCGTGGTTCCTGCGGCGCGGGCGGTGGACACCCAAAGAGAAGGAACCCTCACAGGATTATAGCTGAAGTGAGATCCCCGAAGATACTGCCAGGTATTGGAGAACCTGCCGCCCTCTAATGCAACCATGTAGCGATGGACGTGCTCGTCCTCCTCCCTGACACGGCGACGTACCACCTCCGGCGGGGCCGGGCCCCTCCGCACCGAAACTGGCCCATGTGAACGCCACCAAACGAGATCAGGGTCGACGGCGGGACCCGGGGCCAGGTTCCTCATCAAGCGGCGCGCCCCTCCAGGCAGCACCTACCAGTGCCAGCCCGGCGGAGCCCAGTCCCGGACATGGGTCGGCTGGACGTCGTCGCGGACGGGTCGACGGCGAGGATGCGGGCCGGGCATCGTCGAGAACAAATACTAGCTATATGCCCGCAAAAAGTAACAATTTTTTAATGATTGGATTTTGATAACTAAAATTTCTAACATTTCTATATAACACTAATTATGCTAATCTAAATAATCTAAATAACACTAAAATTTCTAAAATTTCTAACATTTCTATATAACACTAATTTCTAACATTTCTATATAACACTAATTTCTAGCTGATTAAACACTAATTATATCCATCTAACATGCATTCATACATATATAATAGTGAAAAAATAATAATCCAAATAATCTAAACTAATTAAACATACAAAATACGTGTGTGTGTACTAATTAAACACTAATTATCTAAACTAATTAAACATACAAAATAATAATCTAAATAATCTAAACTAATTAAAGACTAATTATCTAAACTAATTAAACATGCTTGTGTGTGTGTGTGTACGGGCTCGGGGAGGGCTCACAACGGGCGACGACGACGGCGAGGCGAGGCGACGGCGAGGCGACGGCGAGGCGACGGGGACGGCGAGGCGACGGCGAGGCGACGGCGGGGATGGCGCGACGGGGACGGGGACGACGCGATGGGGACGGCCCGGGGCGGCGACGGAGACAAGGGCGGCGACGGGGACGGGGGCGGCGACGGGGATGGGGGCGGCGACGGAGACGAGCGGCGACGGAGACGATCGAGGGTGGCGGCGACGGCGACGGAGACGGAAACAGAGGAACGAACAGAGAGGGAAACTGAAATTTTCGTAGCCGTTGTATATATAGAAGGCACTTTTAGTACCGGTTGGAACCACCAACCGGTACTAAAGGCCTGTTTTGGCCAGGCCAAGCGGCGGGAAGCGACCCCCTTTAGTACCGGGTGGTGGCACAAACCGGTACTAAAGGCCCCCCCTTTAGTACCGGTTTGTGCCACGACCCGGTACTAAAGGGGGTGCGCTGGCGCAGGTGCGGTGCGGCAAGTTTAGTCCCACCTCGCTAGCCGAGGGGCGACCGCACTGGTTTATAAACCCCCGTGCGGTCACTCTCTCGAGCTCCTCTCCAAAGCAGGCTTACTGGGCCTACGTGTTCTTTGCAGTCCTGTGGGCCCACTTGGCCTTTGCGGGCCTGCATCCTGGCCCAACGACAGGTTGGGTTTCTAGTCGTATGCAGGCCGCTCTGGCCTAGTAGGCGGGCTTATTTTTATTTTATTTTTTTGCTTTATTTATTTTTGTGTTTTTTTGTGTATTTAGAGTTTCTTTGTGAATATTTTTGTTTTAGGTACAAAAAATTACAAACTTTCTGTTAGTGCCCGTAGTTTTCAAATTTGAATAGTTTAAATTTTGAATTATTTGAAATTAGTGTGAATCACTAGTTTGTGAATAACTTAACTTTAAAAATCAGTAAAGGCATGAAAAAATTTGTTTGCACATAAAATTTCTTCGCGTTTTAAATGCCAAAACACATAACTACCCTAACTATTACAGAGATTCCCCTCTCGGTGCGAAACACAGAAGAAAGTGATGATAGCTAGTGAAGCCGATCACATCCCAGATCTTTGGGTGTGAAACTTTTTCTTCGCGTGTGTCCCTTTGCGCCGTAACCATGGAAAATCTTCATCATTTAACGGGATACTCGGGTCAATATTCACTGTGAATGGAGCAATTTCATCAAACTTTTCATAATCTTCTGACTTGTCTGTCTTGTCATCCACTCCCACGATGTTTCTCTTCCCAGAAAGAACTATGTGCCACTTTGGCTCATCGTACGATGCATTCGCTTCCTTATTTTTTCTTTTTCTTGGCTTGGTAGACATGTCCTTCACATAGAAAACCTGTGCCACATCATTGGCTAGGACGAATGGTTCGTCTGCATACACAAGATTGTTGAGATCCACTGTTGTCATTCCGTACTGCGGGTCTTCCGTTACCCCGCCTCGTGTCATATTGACCCATTTGCACCGAAACAAAGGGACCTTTAAACCACGTCGATAGTCAAGTTCCCATATGTCCTGTATATAACCATAATATGTTTCCTTTTCCGTCTTGGTTTCTGCATCAAAGCGGACACCACTATTTTGGTTGGTGCTCTTCTTATCTTGGGCGATCGTGTAAAATGTATTACCATTTATCTCGTACCCTTTGAAAGTCATTATATTCGAAGATGGTAACTGGGACAGCAAGTACATGTCATCTTCAATAGAGGTGTCATGCATGGTACGTGTCTACAACCAGCTGGCGAAACTCCTGGTTTGTTCACGTGTAATCAGTCATCAGATCGCTCCGAGTGTTTGGAGCGTAGCAAATTCTTGTGTTCATCCATATACGGAGCCACCAAGGCGGAATTCTGTAGAACTGTGTAGTGTGCTTCAGTGAGAGAATGTCCGTCCATACATATTATTTGTTCCCCTCCTAGCGTGCCTTTTTCATCCAGTCTGCCCTTATGCCACGATTCAGGAACACCAATCGGCTTAAGGTCAGGAATAAAGTCAATACAAAACTCAATGACCTCCTCATTTTGATGGCCCTTGGAGATGCTTCCTTCTGGCCTAGCACGGTTATGAACATATTTCTTTAAGACTCCCATGAACCTCTCAAAGGGGAACATATTGTGTAGAAATACAGGACCCAAAACGTTAATCTCTTGGCACAGGTGAACTAGGACGTGTGTCATGATGTTGAAGAAGGATGGTGGGAACACCAACTCGAAACTGACAAGACATTGCACCAAATCATTCTGTAACCTTGGTATGATTTCTGGATCGATTACCTTCTGAGAGATTGCATTGAGAAATGCACATAGCTTCACAATGGCTAATCGAACGTTTTCCGGTAGAAGCCCCCTCAATGCAACCGGAAGCAGTTGCATCATAATCACGTGGCAGTCATGAGACTTTAGGTTCTGGAAATTTTTCTCTGCCATGTTTATTATTCCCTTTATATTCGACGAGAAGCCAGACGGTACCTTAATACTGAGCAGGCATTGAAAGAAGATTTCCTTCTCTTCTTTGGTAAGAGCGTAGCTTGCATGACCCTGATGTATGCTGTCTTCTCCGTGCATACGTTGCTAGTCCTCCTGTGCCTCAGGTGTATCTTTTGTCTTCCCATACACGCCCAAGAAGCCAAGCAGGGTCACGCAAAGATTCTTCGTCACATGCATCACGTCGATTGCGGAGCGGACCTCTAGGTCTTTCCAATATGGCAGGTCCCAAAATATAGATTTCTTCTTCCACATGGGTGCGCGTCCGTCAGCATCCTTTGGAACAGATTGTCCGCCAGGACCCTTTCCAAATATCACCTTCAAATCCTTGACCATATCATGTACATCAGCACTAGTACGGTGGCGAGGCTTCGTCCGGTGATCCGCCTCACCTTTGAAATGCTTGCCTTTATTTCTTACGGGATGCCTGCTCGGAAGAAATCGACGATGTCCCAGGTACACATTCTTCTTACAACTATTCAAATATATACTGTCGGTATCATCTAAACAGTGCGTGCATCCGTGGTATCCCTTGTTTGTCTGTCCTGAAAGGTTATTGAGAGCAGGCCAATCATTGATGGTCACGAACAGCAATGCCTTTAGGTCAAATTCTTCTTGTTTGTGCTCATCCCATGCACATACACCTGTTCCATTCCACAGTTGTAAGAGTTCTTCAACTAATGGCCTTAGATACACATCAATGTCGTTGCCGGGTTGTTTAGGGCCTTGGATGAGCACTGGCATCATAATGAACTTCCGCTTCATGCACAACCAAGGAGGAAGGTTATACAAACATAGAGTCACAGGCCAGGTGCTATGGTTGCTGCTCTACTCCCCAAAAGGATTAATGCCATCTGCGCTTAGACCAAACCATACGCTCCTTGCGTCATCTGCAAACTCCTTCCCGTACTTTCTTTCGATTTTTCTCCACTGCGACCCGTCAGCGGGTACTCTCAACTTTCCGTCTTTCTTACGGTCTTCTCTGTGCCATCACATCGCCTCGGCATGCTCTTTGTTTTGGAACAAACGTTTCAACCGTGGTATTATAGGAAAATACCACATCACCTTGGGAGGAATCTTCTTCCTGGGGCGCTCGCCCTCGACATCACCATGCTCATCGCGGCTGATCTTATAGCGCCATGCACCACATACCGGGCAAGCGTTCAAATTCTCGTACTCACCGCGGTAGAGGATGCAATCATTAGGGCATGCATGTATCTTCTGCACCTCTAACCCTAGAGGGCAGACAACCTTCTTTGCTTCGTACGTACTCTCGGGCAATTCGTTGTCCTTTGGAAGCATATCCTTTATCATTACCAGCAACTTTCCAAATCCCTTGTCAGATACACCATTCTCTGCCTTCCATTGCAGCAATTCCAGTGTGGTGCCCAGCTTTTTCTTGTCACCTACGCAATTCGGGTACAACAATTTTTTGTGATCCTCTAACATGCGCTGCAACTTCTTCTTCTCCAAATCACTTGCGCAGTTTCTCTTTGCATCGGCAATGGCCCGACCTAGATCATCAATGGGCTCATCTGATGCCTCTTCTTCAGCTTCTTCCCGCATTGCCGGCTCAGCTTCTTCCCGCATTACCGGCTCGGCTTCTTCCCCCATTGTTGTATCATCGTATTCAGGGAACCCATGGCCAGGATAGCTGTCGTCGTCCTCTTCTTCTTCCTTGTCTTCCATCATAACCCCTCTTTCTCCGTGCTTGGTCCAAACATTATAGTGGGGCATGAAACCGGACTCAAACAGGTGGACGTGAATGGTTCTTGACGTAGAGTAATTGCGACCATTCTTACAGCCAGCACATGGCCAAGGCATAAAACCATCCGCCCGCTTGTTTGCGTCAGCCGCAAGCAGAAAAGTATGCACGCCCTCAACGAACTGGGGAGAGCATCGGTCATCGTACATCCATTGCCGGCTCATCTTCATTACACAACACCGAATAGACCAAATTAATACAAGTTCATACATAAAGTTCATACAACACTTAAATGCAACAAACAAATAACTCTCTAGCTAAAGCATTTAAATGCAACAACAAATGCGATCAAGATCGCAACTAAGGTAACAATTGATCCAACAGCATAATGATACCAAGCCTCACTATCGATGGCATATTTTCTAATCTTTCTAATCTTCAAGCGCATTTTCTCCTTCTTGATCTTGTGATCATCGACGACATCGGCAACATGCAACTCCAATTCCATCTTCTCCCCCTCAATTCTTTTCAATTTTTCTTTGAAGTACTTGTTTTCTCTTTCAACTAAATTTAACCTCTCGACAATAGGGTCGGTTGGAATTTCCGGTTCACATACCTCCTAGATAAAAATATCTATGTCAACTTGATGGGCATAATTTGTCATAAACACGAAATGCAACAAATAGTTTTAAAAGAGAATATACCACATCCGAATCATAACAAGGACGAGGGCCGACGGGGACGGATATCAAAACCATGGCACTATGTATAACAAAGAACGTACGGGTAAGATAATTATTATACGAGTAACTATATATCCAAATCACACAAACATCGATTTTTTATATAAAATTTCATGAACAAGAGGCTCACCACAAGGTGGTGCCGGCGACGGGACGATGCGGGCGATCGACGGTGGTTACGATGAAGATTTAGAAGGCACTAACTAAACCACACCTACATATGCAAACTAAGTGTTATTTTGACCTCAAATTGCATATAAATCAAATACTAGCACATATATATATTTCCTCCCAAATTACTAAACTCACAAATTAATAACTATATAAAGCATTGCAAGAGCTAATCTAGCAATGAGAGATGAAAGGACAAAGTTGCTAACCTTTGTGATCACTTGAATGGATGGGGGCCTTCAAATCTTGACAAATTTTGGGCAAAATGTGTGATGAGCTCGAGGGAAGAAGAGGAAGAACAGAGAGGAGAGGAGAGGGGAAAGGGAGAAGAACAGAGCAAGCTGGACGAAGGGTTTATATGTAGGAGGACATATAGTACCGGTTCGTGGCACGAACCGGTACTAAAGGTGCCGGGTGGGGCCCAGACTGGCAACATCCTGCCACCACCCTCATTAGTACCGGTTCGTGGCACGAACCGGTGCTAAAGGTTAGCCACGAACCGGTACTAATGGGAGCGGCCCGGCTAGCCGTTGGAACCGGCACTAATGTATACATTTGTGCCGGCTTTAATACAAACCGGCACTAATGTGCTTCACGTTTGACCCTTTTTCTACTAGTGCACTTGGATGATCTTTACATAAAACTGAATGTGTTTCATCTAAACTGGAGCAAATTCATTACATTTACACATATTTCAACTAGACCGGACTCTCAACCCAGAGTAAAATAACCGCTAGCACCCGTTCCCCATCTGGCCAACCATGTGCCCCGGAAAATGAAGCCACACCCCCTCCACAACCCTCCACTGACATGTCTTCCCCATGTCCAATAACCCGCTCCTCGGACTACCAGATGCCCTGGAGAAATATGCTTCAGCGAGAGGGGAAGAATAGCCTCTGTTTCCCCCGTACCTTCACTATTTCCGACTGCGCTGCTCGTCGGAGTGACCACCGCTTCCATGAAGCACGGATCAATGTTGATTTTGGGGGCAGGGGCGGACGATGGCCAGCGAAGAGGGAAAGACGCCGGCTGTGTACATAGGTTGTGTCCTTCATTGGACCCAAGTAGCGGTGTCCTCCCATGGTCTACGTGTCCTTGCTGTCGGCAGCGGGCCACGGATGTCCTGGCCGCCTCATTGATCTTTGCGAAGCCGACTTCTTTCTCCTCCGGCAAGGAGCGGTTTCGCGAACGTTGAATATGTTTTGAAATATGAGAATACTTATTAAAATTGTGGACATTTTATAATTCATGGCTATGTTTTTATTTTGCCAACAATTTTTGATTTGGCAAGCAGTTTTTGAAATAGTGAACACCTTTTGGAATTCTCAAACATTATTTAAAATTAACCAATATTTTTGAAATTCACGAACATTTTTTGAATTTGTGAACATTTTTAGAAGATCATGGCCATTTTTTATTCATGAACATTGTTTTGATTTCATGAACATTGTTTTGATTTCATGAACATTTTTTAAGAATTCAAGAACTTTTATTCAAGTTCATAAAAATCATATTCTAGACTTGCTTTTGAAATACGTTGATTTGTTAAATTTTAAATACTTTTGTATTTGTGAACATTTTAAAAATCTTGTAACAATTTCCTATTTTGAAAAAAATTAATAGTAAAAACAGAAAAAATAAAAAAAATATGCTGCCATCGACCGGCCCAAATCGTGCAAAGTGTGTGTGTGTTTTGGATGTTATCCTCTGGGTGTGGATTTTTGCGGGTCGGAGGTAGTTGGTAGAAACCCTCGCCCGCATCACCGGCCAGGAGGTTCGCCGCCGTTCTCAAACAGTAGCACGCGTGAGTTCGGGAGCGTGGGTTTGTTTTTTCTCTTCTTTTCTTTTGCTTCATATTTTTAAGACATAAAATTACTTAAAAATAATGAAAACCGCGAATTTGAAAATTTGTTTAACACATATTCAAAAAAATTTCAAGGGGATAAAAAACTTTAATCATGAATTTGACAAATGTTGAACATGTATAGAAAAATGTTTCTAATGTATAAAAAACATACAATGTATATTTGAGAAAATGTTAATCATTTATTTTAATTATGTAAATGTAGTGTAAAACAATTGTTAGTATAGTTATAATGTTTTCTGATATCATTAAAAGTACATTTCAACATGAATTAGATTTTTTTTTAAATATATCCAAACAAAATTTCAAAATCATGTGCTTGAAAAAATGATAATTATGTATTTGGAAAATATTTAAGGTGCATAAAAATATATTTCTGGTGTATACAAAAGATGTATAATGTTGATGAAAGAAAGTAACATGTTGATGTATAGTGTACAGACCAAAAACATATATTTAAAAAAATGTTAATCATGTGCTTGAAAAATGTTTAACGTGCATACAAAAATGTCTCATGTGTTGACGAAAAATATGTAATGTGTATGAAAAGAAAGTAGACATCAAAAAAGATATTTTAAACAATTAACCTTATGTATGAAAATGTACAATATGTATACAGAAATGTTCATGGTCGGGCGATACCACCACGGCTATTTCTCGCCCTGTTGCCACGCGAAACAACACCGGGGGAGAGGGGCAGAATTATCACCATCACGAGAAGCACAAATTTTGACCAAATATAGAATCAACATTCTTCATGAGACGACAAAACACACAGGAAACTTATATTACAGCACACACACGTAATCCTCTTAAACCAGGCCGATGGTTGTGGTGGGAGCTTGTCAGTCTTTCTTGTATTTTACCCCCTGCCTTCTATAAAGCTAAGCCACGCACTTTGCATGCTCTTGAAAAAAAAAAGTAGAGATTATAACGTGCTAGCATATATTATCATTAGTTTGAGTGTATACGATAACTAGAAAAATATCTTTGCACACAGCTAGCCCTGTGCTGACCGGAGACACAACAATGCAAACATCTTAGGTTTTATTGTCGTGAGATTGCGAGTGGCTTTAGGTCGATGATCCGCGCCATTGTCATCCTCTTTCTGACTTGTGGGCCCAGCATGTCAGAAAGGCGTTTAGAAAAGGTAAATCGGGCACTTTTCACACTTGGTAGTTTTTTGCCACGGATTAGGACAAAAGTGGTAGTTTTCCTCACAAAAACGTAAAACGATAGTTTCTGGGCACGGTTCCATGAATTGTGGTAGCTTTTGGTTATCAAAGAGATTAGGTGAAAAACCATGATTTGATTGGTTTTTGTATCATGCAGTTAAGAAGAAGATTCTCGATGATCGCTTTTGCGGAAGCATGATCGGTGTTGCCACTAACGAACAAAAATAATGTGAGGGAGGGAGGAAGAAATCAACAGGAAAAACAAGACACATTGTGTTTCGGTTATTTAAGTTCTCTGACGATACATCCAACCGGCCACCAAATACAGCGCAGACATGTGTGAAATCTTAAACAAAACTCAAACGGCTGCAATATCAGCTTGATATTATAATATTACCCTTTATCGGTAAAAAAAACTGAACTAGATTTATCGCGTACGAAAACAATCTTCAGAAAATTGCTAGCTTATACAGTCGTGTAAAATATGCAGAAGTCGTGATGATGAACAACATTATGTCAGCTGGATCAAAGTGGTCATACACTGTAAGCAGCTGATGAGATCCATCCATGGAATGGCTTCAGTGTGCTCTCTCGTATGCTTCTTCCACCATCTCTTGCAGGCTTGACTCTCGGTTCTTCACTAATCTCTCCAGCAAACCTATCGAGAAATCCACCAACCTAAACCGAACGCGTTTCCCGACACGTGAGAACAAAGGTTTGGAAATAGAATTGACATATATGGTATAGAAACAAATATGTTAGATGAGCAGACGGTCCATGTACAGTTAAGTTACCTAGCCAGCCAGATGATTGCCCTGGTACAACTGCTGGTCTTCCTTGAGATCCCTTCCTCCACTTCTTCCATCACGATCGCCGTCAAGCTCGCGTATTTCGAAGAGTCTCTTGCATGGAGATGCTGTAATCTCTGCATAAGGAAAGATAGATAACTGTGATCACTTTACTCAATTGAAACACGGAGTCGGTATGCTCAGTCGCTTAGTTATGTGAAGAAATGCAATGTCGAATGCAGGCCAACATTGTGGTAAGATGATTTCATATAAAGAGCAACCACCTGAACATTTTGATGAATGTCTTGCCTGAGGACTAGCAGCGTTGGCCCGATCGCATCTTTGCCGGCGAAAAACAAAGCATCTGTTAGTTCAACCTCCAATTTTTTTTTAAAAAAAAACTTGAATTTGCAGATATATCTATAGTGAAAGAAGAGCAAGCCAAGCTGGGTTTCATGTGAATGTAAGTAACCAACCAAGGACATGGAGAAGGTGGTTGGAGACGCAGAGGAGATCCATGGTGGATGACCTCATTTTCTGTTGTCGATCTTCACCGCCTCCCGAGGTGAGCAAGCAGAGGTCCTCCATGGCCATCCTCAGCTCAGACTTGCCCCTCTCCATCTTCCTTCTCCCTTTCTTCAGAGCTCAGCTACTACCTTGGCTTGACATCTGGCTCCATGAATCCATCCTATAGTTATATAGACACAGAGAGAGAGAGAGAGATTGGAGCTCATTTGGTGCCATTTCTTGGAGCAAATGATGGCGGGTCAACTTGTCGATGCCATTTCAATAATAAACAGCTGCGTCCAGAACCCTCCATGTATGTGAAGCACTTCAGAGCAGAGCATAGAAGCAAGTGGTGCATTTTTCTTTAGGAAGAGAGCAATGGTGTTCGTATTGTTAGGAGCAAAGTAAGAGGTTGTGGCTCTGTCGCCTAGCTTGTAAGTGGATGATCTGATTCAGCTGGCATCTGGCCTTGTACTTGTACTTGTGGTGGTGTCGTTAATCCATTGCAACTTTGTGTTGTTTTCATTTGGAGATGAGTGCAACTTTGTGTTGTTTTCACCTGGAGATGAGTGAGGAGCAGAGATGTCATGTGGCTGCCCAGGTGCAAGAAGAAATGATACGCTGAGGAGTGAGTGACATATGAGATGCCCTCACAAAGTAGAGGAATAATATCTGAGGGTTATGAACATAATGTCGTCATCTAGTCTAGTTGGAGAAGAAAATCATAATGTCATCATCCATCAACCCAACCCAACGCAGACCAGACCAGTTGATAGATGATTTGCTTGACAATTCGTGTTAACAACTTTGTTCCAAGCAATCTGGGATAAGCTTAGGTCCGTATAATCTACTACTCCCTCCGATCCATATTACTTGCACATTTCATCATCTAGTGGGACGACATATTTGCTCTAGCAGGCTCGAAAGATAAGACATTGGCTTGCCTACTTTTGAGTAGCCCATCTGGAGCACACATTGGCAGCAGCATGTGGACTTGTTGGACAAAACAAACATCAGTCCATGCTTGCATTGCATTTGCATGCATGTAGAACAAAATCACGGTCACTAGAGACCGGGCCATAATTCTACTAGCTAGCTAGGAGACCATGTGAACAATCAACATTCAGAAAGTCGCATGGTTGACAATGTTAAGGCCTAAAACATTTTGGTGGTTTAGATGGGCATATCTATTCTATGCACAAAAACGGGGTACATTTTTCAAGATGGAGAAAAAACGCATGTCATTCAGTAACAAGTAACCAATCCTTGTAGGTGCATACCACAACAATGAACAGTTTATCCAGCACACGGACCGCTCGCCCACCGGACACCAGAATCCGAGCGGTGAAGCGAGGTCTCGGCAGAGCATCGAGGCTGCCATGGCGGAGCGACCATCTCGCTCTCTTTTATTTTTATTCTTTTGTGATGGGTGTAGAAGAAAAGAGAAGGCCGAGAAAATGCGGTCCGTCCATCTCTCCTCTTAACAGCTTGGGCCGGCCTCTCGGTTTCGGTCACTCAAAAAACAAAAGTTGAAATGGTCACAAGTGCACGGGTTTTTTTTTTGAATAATCTGAAAATTGCTCGACACACCTGCCTGTCGTGTGGTATTTTTTAATACTCCCTCTGTCTCAAAATAAGTGTCTTAACTTTGTATTAACTCTAGTATAAAGTTGTACTAAGGTTGAGACACTTATTTTGAGACGGAGGGGGTAATAACTAGGAAATTGTTGGAAATATGCCCTAGAGTCAATAATAAAAGTATTATTATATTTCAATGTTCATGATAAATGTCTTTTATTCATGCTATAACTGTATTATCCGGAAATCGTAATACACGTGTGAATACTTAGACCACAATATGTCCCTGGTGAGCCTCTAGTTGACCAGCTCGTTGTGATCAACAGATAGTCATGGTTTCCTGACTATGGACATTGGATGTCGTTGATAACGTGATCACATCATTAGGAGAATGATGTGATGGACAAGACCCAATCCTAAGCATAGCATAAAAGATCGTGTAGTTCGTTTTGCTAGAGCTTTGCCAGTGTCAAGTATCTCTTCCTTCGACCATGAGATCGTGTAACTCCCGGATACCGTAAGAGTGCCTTGGGTGTATCAAACGTCACAACGTAACTGGGTGACTATAAAGGTGCATTACAGGTATCTCCGAAAGTAGCTGTTGGGTTGACACGGATCGAGACTGGGATTTGTCACTCCGTATGACGGAGAGGTATCTCTGGTCCCACTCGGTAATGCATCATCATAATGAGCTCAATATGACCAAGGTGTTGGACACAGGATCATGCATTACGGTACGAGTAAAGTGACTTGCCGGTAACGAGACTGAACAAGGTATTGGGATACCGACGATCGAGTCTCGGGCAAGTAACGTACCGATTGACAAAGGGAATTGCATACAGGGTTTGATCGAATCCTCGACATAGTGGTTCATCCGATGACAACATCGAGGAGCATGTGGGAGCCATCATGGGTATCCAGATCCCGCTGTTGGTTATTGACCTGAGAGCGTCTCGGTCATGTCTGCATGTCTCCCGAACCCGTAGGGTCTACACACTTAAGGTTCGGCGACGCTAGGGTTATTAGGAAGACTAGTATGTGACTACCGAATGTTGTTCGGAGTCCCGGATGGGATCCTGGACGTCACGAGGAGATCCGGAAGGGTCCGGAGGTAAAGATTTATATATGGGAAGTTGTCAAACGGACACCGGGAAGTTTCGGGGTCATACCGGTATTGTACCGGGGCCACCGGAAGGGTTCCGGGGGTCCACCGGGAGGGGCCACCCCTCCCGGGGGGCCACATGGGCTGCGTGGGGCAGGGAGCCAGCCCCTGGTGGGCTGGCCGCACCCCCCTCCCTTGGGCCCATGCGCCTAGGGTTGAGGGGGAACCCTAGAGGGGGCGCCCCCCTTGGCTTGGGGGGCAAGCCACCCTCTCCCCTCTCCCCTAGGCCGCCGCACCCCCCCTAGATGGGTTCTAGGGGGCCGGCCCCCTTCTCCCTTCCCCCTATAAATAGAGGGGTGAGGGGAGGGCAGCAACACCACCCTCCAAGGCGCAGCCCTCCCCTCCCCAACACCTCTCCTCCTCCGTTGTGTGCTTGGCGAAGCCCTGTCGGAGTACTGCCTCTCCACCATCACCACGCCGTCGTGCTGCCGGTGGAGCTGTCTTCCTCAACCTCTCCTTCCCCCTTGCTGGATCAAGAAGGAGGAGACGTCTCCCGTCCCGTACGTGTGTTGAACGCGGAGGTGCTGTCCGTTTAGCACTTGGTCATCGGTGATTCGAATCACGTCGAATACGACTACATCATCACCTTGCAAGCTTCCGCACGCGATCTACAAGTGGTATGTAGATGCAAACTCTCTCCCTTGACTCGTTGCTTAGATGAACTCATAGATGGATCTTGGTGAAACCGTAGGAAAAATTTTAATTTTCTGCAACGTTCCCCAACAGTGGCATCATGAGCTAGGTCTATGCGTAGTTCTCTTTGCACGAGTAGAACACAATTTTGTTGTGGGCGTGGATTTTGTCATCTTACTTGCCTCTACTAGTCTTTTCTTGCTCAACGGTATTGTGGGATGAAGCGGCCCGGACCAACCTTACACGTACGCTTACGTGAGACCGGTTCCACCGACTGACATGCACTAGTTGCATAAGGTGGCTGGCGGGTGTCTGTCTCTCCCACTTTAGTTGGAGCGGAATCGATGAACAGGTCCCTTATGAAGGGTAAATAGAAGTTGACAAAATCACGTTGTGGTGATTCGTAGGTAAGAAAACGTTCTTGCTAGAACCCAATTGCAGCCACGTAAAAGATGCAACAACAATTAGAGGACGTCTAACTTGTTTTTGCAGCGATTGATCATGTGATGTGATATGGCCAGAAGTTGTGATGAATGATGAATTGTGATGTATGAGATCATGTTCTTTGTAATAGGATTCACGACTTGCATGTCGATGAGTATGACAACCGGCAGGAGCCATAGGAGTTGTCTTTATTTTTTGTATGACCTGCGTGTCATTGAATAACGCCATGTAAACTACTTTACTTTATTGCTAAACGTTAGTCATAGAAGTAGAAGTAGTCGTTGGCGTGACAACTTCATGAAGACACGATGATGGAGATCATGGTGTCAAGCCGGTGACAAGATGATCATGGAGCCCCGAAGATGAGGATCAATGGAGCTATATGATATTGGCCATATCATGTCACAACTATATAATTGCATGTGATGTTTATTATGTTTATGCATCTTGTTTACTTAGGACGACGGTAGTAAATAAGATGATCCCTTACAAAAATTTCAAGAAGTGTTCTCCCCTAACTGTGCACCGTTGCTACAGTTCGTCGCTTCTAAGCACCACGTGATGATCGGGTGTGATGGATTCTTACGTTCACATACAACGGGTGTAAGACAGTTTTACACAGCGAAAACACTTAGGGTTAACTTGGCGAGCCTAGCATGTGCAGACATGGCCTCGGAACACGGAGACCGAAAGGTCAAACACGAGTCGTATGGAAGATACGATCAACATGAGAATGTTCACCGACGATGACTAGTCCGTCTCACGTGATGATCGGACACGGGCTAGTCGACTCGGATCGTGTAACACTTAGATGACTAGAGGGATGTCTAATCTAAGTGGGAGTTCATAATTTGATTAGAACTTTATTATCATGAACTTAGTCTAAAACCTTTGCAAATATGTCTTGTAGATCAATGGCCAATGCTAATGTCAACATGAACTTCAACGCGTTCCTAGAGAAAACCAAGCTGAAAGATGATGGCAGCAACTATACGGACTGGGTCCGGAACCTGAGGATCATCCTCATAGCTGCCAGGAAACAATATGTCCTAGAAGGACCGCTAGGTGACGCTCCCGTCCCAGAGAACCAAGACATTATGAATGCTTGGCAAACTCGCGCTGATGATTACTCCCTCGTTCAGTGCGGCATGCTTTACAGCTTAGAACCGGGGCTCCAAAAGCGTTTTGAGCACCACGGAGCATATGAGATGTTCGAAGAGCTGAAACTAGTTTTTCAAGCTCATGCCCGGGTCGAGAGATATGATGTCTCCGACAAGTTCTATAGTTGTAAGATGGAGGAAAACAGTTCTATCAGTGAGCACATCCTGAAGATGTCTGGGTTGCACAACCGTATGACCCAGCTGAACATTAACCTCCCAGATGAGGCGGTCATTAACAGAATCCTCCAGTCGCTCCCACCAAGCTACAAGAGCTTTGTGATGAACTACAACATGCAGGGGATGGAAAAGACCATTCCTGAAGTGTTCTCGATGTTGAAGTCAGCAGAGGCTGAAATCAAGAAAGAACATCAAGTGTTGATGGTCAATAAGACCACTAAGTTCAAGAAGGGCAAGGGTAAGAAGAACTTCAAGAAGGACGGCAAGGAGGTTGCCACGCCTGGTAAGCCAGTTACCGGGAAGAAGTCAAAGAATGGACCTAAGCCTGAGACTGAGTGCTTTTATTGCAAGGGGAAGGGTCACTGGAAGCGAAACTGCCCCAAATACTTAGCGGATAAGAAGGCCGGCAACACCAAAGGTATATTTGATATACATGTAATTGATGTGTACCTTACCAGTACTCGTAGTAACTCCTGGGTATTTGATACCGGTGCCGTTGCTCATATTTGTAACTCACAGCAGGAGCTGCGGAATAAACGGAGACTGGCGAAGGACGAGGTGACGATGCGCGCCGGGAATGGTTCCAGAGTCGATGTGATCGCCGTCGGCACGCTGCCTCTACATTTACCTACGGGATTAGTTTTGAACCTTAATAATTGTTATTTAGTGCCAAGTTTGAGCATGAACATTGTATCTGGATCTCGTTTAATACGAGATGGCTACTCATTTAAGTCTGAGAATAATGGTTGTTCGATTTATATGAGAGATATGTTTTATGGTCATGCTCCGATGGTCAATGGTTTATTCTTAATGAATCTCGAGCGTAATATTACACATGTTCATAGTGTAGATGCCAAAAGATGTAAAGTTGATAACGATAGTCCCACATACTTGTGGCACTGCCGCCTTGGTCACATTGGTGTCAAGCGCATGAAGAAGCTCCATGCCGATGGACTTTTAGAGTCTCTTGATTATGAATCGTTTGACACGTGCGAACCATGCCTCGTGGGCAAGATGACCAAGACTCCGTTCTCCGGAACAATGGAGCGAGCAACCAACTTATTGGAAATCATACATACCGATGTGTGCGGTCCAATGAGCGTTGAGGCTCGCAGAGGATATCGTTATGTTCTCACTCTCACTGATGACTTAAGTAGATATGGGTATGTCTACTTAATGAAACACAAGTCTGAGACCTTTGAAAAGTTCAAGGAATTTCAGAATGAGGTGGAGAATCAACGTGACCGAAAGATAAAGTGCCTACGATCAGATCGTGGAGGAGAATATTTAAGTCACGAATTTGGCACACACTTAAGGAAATGTGGAATCATTTCACAACTCACGCCGTCTGGAACACCTCAGCGAAACGGTGTGTCCGAGCGTCGTAATCGCACCCTATTGGCTATGGTGCGGTCTATGATGTCTCTTACCGATTTACCGCTATCATTTTGGGGATACGCTCTAGAGACAGCTACATTCACTTTAAATAGGGCACCGTCTAAATCCGTTGAGACGACACCGTATGAATTATGGTTTGGAAAGAAACCTAAGCTGTCGTTTCTAAAAGTTTGGGGATGCGATGCTTATGTCAAGAAACTTCAACCTGAAAGCTCGAACCCAAGTCGGAAAAATGCGTATTCATAGGATACCCTAAGGAAACTGTAGGGTATACCTTCTACTTAAGATCCGAAGGCAAGATCTTTGTTGCCAAGAACGGATGCTTTTTGGAAAAAGAGTTTCTCTCGAAAGAAGTAAGTGGGAGGAAAGTAGAACTCGATGAAGTACTACCTCTTGAGCGGGAAGGTGGCGCAGCGCAGGAAACCGTTCCTGTGATGCCCACATCAACTGAAGAGGAAAACAATGATGATGATCAAGGTACTTCGGATCAAGTTACTGCTGAACTTCGTAGGTCCACAAGGACACGTTCCGCACCAGAGTGGTACGACAACCCTGTCCTGGAAATCATGTTGTTAGACAACAATGAACCTTCGAACTATGAAGAAGCAATGGCGGGCCCGGATTCCAACAAATGGCTTGAAGCCATGAAATCCGAGATAGAATCCATGTATGAAAACAAAGTATGGACTTTGACAGACTTGCCCGATGATCGGCGAGCGATAGAAAAGAAATGGATTTTTAAGAAGAAGACGGACGCGGATGGTAATGTTACAATCTATAAGGCTCGACTTGTCGCTAAGGGTTATCGACAAGTTCAAGGGATTGACTACGACGAGACTTTCTCTCCCGTAGCGAAGCTGAAGTCCGTCCGAATCATGTTAGCAATTGCCGCATACTATGATTATGAGATATGGCAAATGGACGTCAAAACGGCATTCCTTAACGGACATCTTAAGGAAGAACTGTATATGATGCAGCCGGAAGGTTTTGTCGATCCTCGGAACGCTAACAAAGTATGCAAGCTCCAGCGATCCATTTATGGACTGGTGCAAGCATCTCGGAGTTGGAACATTCGCTTTGATGAGATGATCAAAGCGTTTGGGTTTATGCAGACTTATGGAGAAGCCTGCGTTTACAAGAAAGTGAGTGGGAGCTCTGTAGCATTTCTCATATTATATGTAGATGACATACTATTGATGGGAAATAATATAGAATTTCTGGACAGCATTAAGGCCTACTTGAATAAGTGTTTTTCAATGAAGGACCTTGGAGAAGCTGCTTACATATTAGGCATCAAGATCTATAGAGATAGATCGAGACGCCTCATAGGTCTTTCACAAAGCACATACCTTGATAAGATTTGAAGAGGTTCAAAATGGATCAGTCCAAGAAGGGGTTCTTGCCTATGTTACAAGGTGTGAGACTGAGCTCGGCTCAGTCACCGACCACGGCAAAAGATAAAGAAGAGATGAGTGTCATCCCCTATGCCTCAGCCATAGGATCTATTATGTATGCCATGCTGTGTACCAGACCCGATGTAAACCTTGCCGTAAGTTTGGTAGCAAGATACCAAAGTAATCCCGGCAAGGAACACTGGACAGCGGTCAAGAATATCCTGAAGTACCTGAAAAGGACGAAGGACATGTTTCTCGTTTAT
This sequence comes from Triticum dicoccoides, assembly GCF_002162155.2. Lineage (NCBI taxonomy): Eukaryota > Viridiplantae > Streptophyta > Magnoliopsida > Poales > Poaceae > Triticum > Triticum dicoccoides. The sequence continues at coordinate 682,581,995 of NC_041387.1, read as the reverse complement.
GGAAAAGACGAAGAGCTCGTCGTAAAGGGTTACGCCGACGCTAGCTTCGACTCAGATCTGGATGACTCTAAGTCACAAACCGGATACGTGTATATGTTGAATAGTGGAGCAGTAAGCTGGTGCAGCTGCAAGCAGAGCATCGTGGCGGGATCTACGTGTGAAGCGGAGTACATGGCAGCCTCGGAGGCAGCGCATGAAGCGATTTGGGTGAAGGAGTTCATCACCGACCTAGGAGTCATACCCAATGCGTCGGGGCCGATCAAACTCTTCTGTGACAACACTGGAGCTATTGCCCTCGCCAAGGAGCCCAGGTTTCACAAGAAGACCAGGCACATCAAGCGTCGTTTCAACTCCATCCGTGAAAATGTTCAAGATGGAGACATAGAGATTTGCAAAGTGCACACGGATCTGAATGTCGCAGATCCGCTGACTAAACCTCTCTCACGTGCAAAACATGATCAACACCAGAACTCTATGGGTGTTCGATTCATCACAATGTAACTAGATTGATGACTCTAGTGCAAGTGGGAGACTGTTGGAAATATGCCCTAGAGGCAATAATAAAAGTATTATTATATTTCAATGTTCATGATAAATGTCTTTTATTCATGCTATAACTGTATTATCCGGAAATCGTAATACACGTGTGAATACTTAGACCACAATATGTCCCTGGTGAGCCTCTAGTTGACCAGCTCGTTGTGATCAACAGATAGTCATGGTTTCCTGACTATGGACATTGGATGTCGTTGATAACGTGATCACATCATTAGGAGAATGATGTGATGGACAAGACCCAATCCTAAGCATAGCATAAAAGATCGTGTAGTTCGTTTTGCTAGAGCTTTGCCAGTGTCAAGTATCTCTTCCTTCGACCATGAGATCGTGTAACTCCCGGATACCGTAAGAGTGCCTTGGGTGTATCAAACGTCACAACGTAACTGGGTGACTATAAAGGTGCATTACAGGTATCTCCGAAAGTAGCTTTTGGGTTGACACGGATCGAGACTGGGATTTGTCAGTCCGTATGACGGAGAGGTATCTCTGGGCCCACTCGGTAATGCATCATCATAATGAGCTCAATGTGACCAAGGTGTTGGACACGGGATCATGCATTACGGTACGAGTAAAGTGACTTGCCGGTAACGAGACTGAACAAGGTATTGGGATACCGACGATCGAGTCTCGGGCAAGTAACGTACCGATTGACAAAGGGAATTGCATACAGGGTTTGATCGAATCCTCGACATAGTGGTTCATCCGATGACAACATCGAGGAGCATGTGGGAGCCATCATGGGTATCCAGATCCCGCTGTTGGTTATTGACCTGAGAGCGTCTCGGTCATGTCTGCATGTCTCCCAAACCCGTAGGGTCTACACACTTAAGGTTCGGCGACGCTAGGGTTATTAGGAAGACTAGTATGTGACTACCGAATGTTGTTCGGAGTCCCGGATGGGATCCTGGACGTCACGAGGAGATCCGGAAGGGTCCGGAGGTAAAGATTTATATATGGGAAGTTGTCAAACGGACACCGGGAAGTTTCGGGGTCATACCGGTATTGTACCGGGGCCACCGGAAGGGTTCCGGGGGTCCACCGGGAGGGGCCACCCCTCCCGGGGGGCCACATGGGCTGCGTGGGGCAGGGAGCCAGCCCCTGGTGGGCTGGCCGCACCCCCCTCCCTTGGGCCCATGCGCCTAGGGTTGAGGGGGAACCCTAGAGGGGGCGCCCCCCTTGGCTTGGGGGGCAAGCCACCCTCTCCCCTCTCCCCTAGGCCGCCGCACCCCCCCCTAGATGGGTTCTAGGGGGCCGGCCCCCTTCTCCCTTCCCCCTATAAATAGAGGGGTGAGGGGAGGGCAGCCGCACCACCCTCCAAGGCGCAGCCCTCCCCTCCCCAACACCTCTCCTCCTCCGTTGTGTGCTTGGCGAAGCCCTGTCGGAGTACTGCCTCTCCACCATCACCACGCCGTCGTGCTGCCGGTGGAGCTGTCTTCCTCAACCTCTCCTTCCCCCTTGCTGGATCAAGAAGGAGGAGACGTCTCCCGTCCCGTACGTGTGTTGAACGCGGAGGTGTTGTCCGTTCAGCACTTGGTCATCGGTGATTCGAATCACGTCGAGTACGACTACATCATCACCTTGCAAGCTTCCGCACGCGAGCTACAAGTGGTATGTAGATGCAAACTCTCTCCCTTGACTCGTTGCTTAGATGAACTCATAGATGGATCTTGGTGAAACCGTAGGAAATTTTTTAATTTTCTGCAACGTTCCCCAACAGAAATACCCCATGCATTGCTGCGAGAATTAACTAAAATATATCTTTGATGATTTGATTGTATGAAGCATGAGTAGTTGAACTAATAATATATGATGAACTAAAATAAAAAAGGAGTACATCTTATATTGTTTCGGAGGGCTCTTTGGATGGCACAAAACAAAAAACGTAGCCACAAGAAAACAAAATGATGGTATAAATAATTTTAAAACACTATTTACAACTTTTTTGCGAGGGAAACACAATTTACAACTGACATGCTCTATTTCATAAAAAAATACCATGATATACTTTATAAAAGCTGTCTTCCTCTAATTTATAAAGTCACCATGCTATAGTCAGTAAATGTGCTGTAGTGTCTACAAAAAATAAAATTTCCATGCTCTAAATTATAAACAAACATGAAGGTTTTTGCCATGTGACAACAGTTGAAAATAATAATGAAATTTCCACCTGGACATTATGAAGAGAATTTTATATTTGTCGTGTTGAAAATTGCCTTGTCAACATATATTTAATTTCCATCGTAACAATGATGCAATTTGCCACTTTTCAGAATTAAATTTGCCTTGGATGTAAAACTTGCCATGGATTTATATTGTGCTTGTGAGAAGGCAGAAATTTGCCATATCGATAAAGTGAATAGTATATAAAAAATAATTTACCATGGTATGTTATTAATAAATTTTCCATGCTAATTAAAATAGATTTTCCATGGTCTAAATAATAAAATTGCCATGATCTAATTAATAAAAATGTCATGCTAATTCCAATAATTTTGCCATGGTTTAATTAATAAAATAGCCATTCTACATGCAATATATTTGTAAGTCTGCTAAGTTTGCCATGGTAACTCATCTAAAGAATGTAATTTGTGTAGATTTTGACATCATACATACATACTACTTGTCACGATGCTCTTAGAAAACAAATCATGACTTGCCATGCATGAGAAACTAAGTTTGCAAATTTCTAAAAATTGCCATGTTTTGAAAGTATGAAGTAGACCATATTTGTTTTTATCTTTTTTGCAATGGACAAAAAGTAAAATATTTTCTGGTACATGAAAAGGAAAAGTAAACTTGCAAGCTGCTCCTTCCATTCATCCCAAGGACATCACAATCGCAAAAGTAGGCGGAAACTTGTTAGTGTTGACGACCCCAAGGCCACCATATTCATGCGGCCGACACACAATCTCCCAATTCACCATGCATTTGGCCTTGGTTATCCTATCCGATCAAAACCATAAGAAATAGCATAGCCATTTGTTCATGAGGTAAAGCGTTGACTGGCCACTACCAGCCCTACATTCGGTCCTTGAACGCAAAAATTCTATTCCCGGTGAGAGCAAAGCACTAGCAGAGATGACGTCTGTAAGGTTTCGTTTGGCTTTGCTCCCACCACCCTCATCTATATAGTACTTAAGAGAGTCATCCCCAATAACCTATTTAGTATCTAAGACTATCCTCCTCGGCAGTGTGCCATGTCGACAATTCTCCATCCACCTCATGCATTCCATCTCAGGAAGTCGACAAGCCAGGAGCATGTGCCCTCTGGCCAGCGACGGTACAGGAAGGACGACTCGGTGACAAGGGAGACCCAGTGCTTGCACGTAGCGGTGCATTGGAAGAGGTTGGGGACCCCGTTGACAAAGAAAAATCGATTACAGAAAAAAGGCAAAGAAAAAGTATAATTCACAATTGACATGCCCTAATTTGTAAAGAAATAACATGATATACTTTATAAAACTTTCCCTCCTCTAATTTATAAATTTACCATGGTATAGTCAATAAATGTGACATAGTATCCACAAAATAAAAATTGACATGGTATAAATTATAAACTAACATGAATATATTTGCCATCTAACAAAAGTCGAAAAGCAAATAAATTTCTCATCCGGATATTATGAAAAAAAATCATGTTTGAAATTACCATGTTGCGTATATTTAATTTCCATTGTAACAGCGATGTAATGTGCAAATTTATTCCTTTTATTAGGAAGAAGGGGTCCGTTCGCTGCCTTGGGCTGAATTCCCTCTGTATCAAGCCACGAGCAATTTATTCCTGGGCTGCCCGGGGCCCAGTTTACCACCAGAGGGCACCGTTTCGGCCTCTGGAACAGCAGCCCATAGGACAGCTGGGCCAGTGCGGGTGAGATTACTGTACATAGAAGATCAACGGCCTTCCCTCAAAAAAAAAAAGAAGAAGATCAACGGCCAGAAAAGTCTAGATGATGAAAACAGACGGCCAGAAATGCAAATCACTGAGAGGGCCCGCTTTAAACTGTCCTTAATTACAGTGTTTATTGCCTATTTTAACACTTCTCAATTCCTTTTAGCGCCCATTTCAAAATAGTACTCCCTCGATCTCATAATGTAAGATGTTTTTTGACTCTAGTGTAGAGTCAAAAAAAACGTCTTACATTATGAGACGGAGGGAGTATCTTTTGAAAAAGATAGCGACGGCCCCTCATGGGTTGCCCGCACGCCCACCATGTGCTGAAGTGAGTTTCGTGTCTTGATACGTCACACGTAAGTCACAATTAAGTCATCCGTCGTGCCAGCTCTATATTGTACGTACATACATACACACAAATATGACCCGGCAACTGTTCATCATGCGGGACTACATGGAAATTAGATGTGCAAGTATGTGTAGCCATTCATTCATAAGGAAAAAGATAGTACTAGCACATTTGTCCACTAGCCTTGGTCCTTTGCTCGAATCATATGACCCGTGAACAGCTCGTACAATTTTTGTAGCGCTTCGAAGCACACAAATCTCTCTTTATCTCGCATGTACAGTATAGAACAATTCCCACACACCTCTAGAGCAATACAGAGACATAATCACTGCTGGTCAGTACCGGTAAAGGGCATGCTTTTTCAGAGGGGTGATCACATCACTGACAATAGTCGATTAATCATGGATGTAAGTAAGATGCATATCATTCAGTAAGGCGCATACCACAACAATGAGCAAGTATACATAATTGTGCAATTACTAGTGTGTTAGAGCATCGACTTGCCAAATCCGGCATCCCATATGTCCGCAGGCCCGCGCTGCGGACTGTGATCGGGCAGTCCCCAAATCGACGTCCACAACCGTGTGTCTAATATCCAACACCCTATATCCATACTTAAGCATACAACATGGAACGAGATTACGTAGATCAAACGCACATAGAAATGCTGAAGCAAACATACATACAAAACCGACATCAAACGGACATAATTTACATAAACATGACCAAACATAAATTATGGTTATAGTAAGCTATAATAAATGACTGGGGCTTTTTAGCTCTTGGGCTGCACATTTTCAAAAATTCAAAAATGGAATTTGTAAGTTTAAAAAACTGAAAATAAATACACCAATACTTGTAGTTGTGTGTCAATCATCATTATGAAATACATTTTGATATGAGGTGTACCAAAAAAGCTTGTACTTTCTAGTGGATAGTACATGTGTTAGAAATACTTAATTTTATTAATTTTGTGTAGCTCACATAAAACGTATGTTTCCATGAAACTGTACAAAAGTATACATCCATGGGTATGTGAGTATTTCTTTTTAGAATTTTTTTCAAACCTATTTTTTTTATTTCGGGCGCCATGGAGCTTGAGCCCCATTAGTAATTCCCGGGCAATAAACACTGTCATATTGACGTCATAATTAGTGTTTCCATATAAATGCCTAATTTCAAATTTTGCACCGGGCCCCTAGATTCTCAGGTACGGGCCTGCACACGTGGCATGTCAAATTGACGGTCCCTCATGGCTTGCCCACACGGTGCTGAAGTGAGTTTCGTGTCACTTCGTTGGCTACGAGTAAGTGATAACCCATTTCTCATGCCCACTCTATATTGTACATACATACATACATGGAAATATGACTTGACAACTGACCCTTGGATATTCATCATTTGGCACTACTGGAAATTAGATGTGCAAGTATGGGTAACCACTCATTCATAAGAAAACAAATTAGTACTAGCACATTTGTCCACTAGCCCTGGTCCTTTTCTCAACTCATACGACCCGTGAACAGCTTGTACAATTTTTGTATCGCTTCGATGCACACAAATCTCTCTTTATCTGCATGTACCGGTAAAAGGCATGCTATTTTAGAGGGGTGATCAAACTGAAGGTAGTCAATACTATTAATCATGGGCGAGGTAAGCCACGCGTGAACGATTGGCGATCTGAAGGCGATCTAGGTTTTGCCCACGGCCGCCGGCGGCGGGTGCCGCCGCCTGTCTGCTGTTTACTACTGCAGGGGTCATGGGCCCCTCTTGGCCACTAGCGTGATGTCCTGATCTGATCCTGATGAGAGAAGGAGAACAGAAGAGGTAATGTGGTTCTTGGTTCTGCGGTTTGCTGGCTTTTCAGAGGATCAAGAGCCTGCATAGTTCATGTCCCAGCGCGCGTCTCACGAAGCTGGTTTTCTGTCCCGGCACATCTCTTTTGCCTTGCAAGGTGTTGTGATCGGTTTACTGTCCCTCCGTAGTGTTCCGATTGCGGTAGGGTTTTTATTCAGTTCGTCTGCTCAATCGACTTTGTCGGAGGAGTATCGTGTGAGTTTTAGAAGGATTAAATTTTATTGGTGGCGGTCTCCGAGGTGAGGGAGGCTGACCGGATGCAATGAAAATACTCAGTTGGAATTGTCGTGGCTTGCAGCAAGGCGCGGCGGTCAGGGCCCTCCTTGAAGTTCACACGAGCAGGAGCCCTGACATAGTTTTTCTATCGGAAACACATTTAGATGAATTCCCGGCAGAGTGTCTGAGGAGGAGAATGAAGATGGATCATAAGGAGGTGGTCTGTAGTGATGGTAAAAGTGGCGGGTTGGTTCTATACTGGAAGGAGGAAGCGGCTGTCTCTCTGAAGTTCAAGACAAACAATTTCATTGATGTATATGTTGGAAACGATCCGGATAATATGTGGAGGTTCACTGGTATGTACGGTGAACCACGTTGGGAAGATAAGCATCTCACCTGGCAGAGGATGCGTGATCTAGCTGGCATTAGTGATATGCCTTGGTTGATCATGGGAGATCTGAACGATATTGCACATTCTTTTGAAAAAGAGGGGGGGAGACCTCGTCCAGACATATATATGAAGGCATTCCGCGATGCTCTTGATGACTGTCATCTTGTTGACTGTGGATATGTGGGAGATAAATTCACTTGGCAACGAGGCATGATCCGAGAAAGACTGGATAAAGCACTTGCAAACGATGGGTGGCAAAGGAAATTTGCGAATGCTACTGTACATCATCTGAATTATAGCAAGTCTGATCATAGGCCTATTCTGATGTCTCTGGATGAAGAGCCGGTGCACGAGCATAATGGGCCGGCCCTGCTCAGGTTTGAATCAAGATGGCTGAAGGAGAAAAGATTTTTGGAAGTTGTGCAACAAGCATGGGATCGGTCTCATGCTCCAGCTGGGAATGTTTCGTTGGCTGACAGATTAGCGGCTATCCACAAGGACCTGCACGTTTGGGACAGATCAGTCCTTAAAGGTACAAAGAATAAACTTCACAGTGTAAAAAAGGAGATGGAGGAGGTCTCGAGGCGAGAACTGTCAAGTGAAAATGTAGCGAGGCAGAAGGAACTAGCGATGGAGATAGAAAAATTACTAGAGATGGAAGAAATGTATTGGGCTCAACGAAGCAGGCTGAATTGGCTACAGTTTGGAGACCGTAACACGGCGTACTTCCAGAACTTTGCCTCAGCAAGACGTGTGAGAAACCGTATTAAAAAACTAAGGAATGCCCAGGGTGTTTGGCAAGAAGGTACGGCGTATTTGAATCCTCTAATTTCAGATTATTTTGCTGGTCTATTCTCTACTGAGATTGAGGAAGCGGACCCAGTTTTCATAAATCATGTCGTGCCTCGTGTTACGGAAAACATGAACAATGAGCTTCTGAAACCATACTCTACGGAGGAGGTGAAAAAGGCTTTATTCTCTATAGGTGACACAAAAGCACCAGGTGCGGATGGATTGCATGCCCTGTTCTTTAAAAAATGTTGGCACGTTTTTGGAGATTTACTTACAAGTGAAGTGTTGAGCGCAATAAATAATAAAGTTGTTCCTGATGGTTGGAATGATACTGTGATAGTTCTAATACCTAAAGTGGATTCCCCAGAAAATATATCACAGTATAGGCCTATCAGTTTATGCAATGTCTTGTATAAAATCATCTCTAAAATGATTGCTTTTCGTTTAAAGGCTATTTTGGATGAAGTAATATCTCCTGTCCAGAGTGCTTTTGTACCTAGGAGATCAATTTCTGACAACATTCTCATCGCCTATGAAAGTATGCATACTATAAAAAACAAGAAGAAGGGCAAGATAGGATATTGTGCAGTAAAGCTTGATATGCACAAGGCATATGACCGCGTTGAATGGATCTTTTTGGAAAGAATGTTGAGTAGGCTCGGCTTTCATGGTGATTTTATTGACTTGTTGATGGCTTGTGTCAGTTCAGTTAAATATAGAATCAGATTTAATGATCAAGAGACAAATATGTTTGTGCCAAGCAGGGGCCTCCGTCAGGGGGACCCGTTATCACCTTATTTGTTTCTCTTATGTGCAGAAGGGCTTTCAAGTGCTCTAGCTCAACAAGAGGAGGTTCGTGGCATAGAGGGTGTTCGGGTGTGCAGAAATGCACCATCAGTATCTCATTTATTATTCGCTGATGATTCCCTTATACTCATGAAGGCAGATATGATTAATGCAACCTCATTGAGATCAGTGCTTGATGCTTATTGTGCTAATTCAGGCCAGCTTATTAGTGAAGCCAAATGCAGTATTTTTTTAGTCCAAATGTTGATGTGGAAATAAAAGCCCAGATGTGTACTGAACTTAATATCCACACTGAAGCAATTTCTGAAAAGTACCTGGGCCTACCCTCTATGGTGGGGCTGGATAAAAGTGATAGTTTTGTTTATTTGCTTGAAAGGATCATTGAAAGATTGAAGGGATGAAAGGCAGTAATTCAGTCCATTCCAGTGTTTGCCATGGCTGTTTTTAAGATCCCCAAAAAAATATGCAAAGGGATGAATGATGCTATGTCTGCCTTTTGGTGGGGAGATTCTGAGGATCAAAAGAAGATGCACTGGTTTTCTTGGTGGAGAATGTGTGTTCCAAAAAAGTTGGGCGGCATGGGATTTCGAGATCTATTTTCGTTTAACATGGCTATGCTCTCAAAACAGACATGGAGATTGCTAAATAATCCTGACTCACTTTGTGCTCAAGTTTTGAGAGCGAAATATTATCCTGATGGGAAATTACTGAATGCACGTCCAAAAAATGGCTCTTCTTACACCTGGCAGAGCATTTTTGCAGGACTACAAACTTTTAAGCGTGGACACATTTGGAGAGTTGGCTCAGAAGAAAAAATTAACATTTGGGAGGACCATTGGATCCCAAATAGTCATTCCAGGAAAGTTTTTACCAAGAGGGGAAACTGTATTTTGCGTACTGTTGATGAGTTGATTGATCAACATAATGGTAGCTGGGACGAACAACTTATCAGAGATATTTTCTTACCCATTGATGCGAACAATATTCTTGCAATTCCGTTGAGTCCACATCTACAGGAAGATTTTGTGGCATGGCATAAGACAAAAAACTTATGTCCGTTCTGCCTATCACATTGAATGGGATCATCAGTTCGGCGCACGAACTAGAAGAGAAGATGGGCAAGGCTCTGCTGAACCGAACCCGGTATGAGACATTTTATGGAAGCTGAAAATTCCAAGTAAGATTAAGGTGTTTATATGGAAGGCTCTGCATGGTACAGTTCCAGGCATGGCGATTCTTGCTTCGCGACACATACCCGTCTCACCACAGTGCCCTATTTGTCGCTCGGGTCCGGAGAATATTCGGCACTTGTTATTCACATGCACTCGTGCACGGAAGGTTTGGTCTGCGCTCGGGCTCCTGGATATCATTGATGATGCACTGATTGCAGACATGAGGATCAGTAGTACTTGAGCATATTATTTGCAACCCAAACAGGAAGTCGCCAGTCCTGGGTATGTTAGGATTGCAGGAATCAGTAGCCGTTGCGTGTTGGTATGTATGGTGGCAAAGGAGGGAAGCAGTGAAGGGCGAAACTGTAGCGGATCCCCCCCGGATGGCCTTTGCAATTCAGGCTCTAGCATCAAATTTTGGAGCTGTTTCCCATTCCAGTAAACCACATGAAATAACGTGGGAAAAGCCAAGCCGTGGATGTTATAAATTAAATACAGATGCTGCTTTCCGCCAAGATGGTTCGGGTGCAGTTGGAGTAGTCATACATAATAGTGCAGGTGAGGCTGTGGCAGGAGCTGCAAGTCCTTTTCAAACGGCCTTTGATATTGCCTCGGCGGAGGCCCTTGCACTGCTAAAAGGACTAGAATTAGTTGAGAAGTTGGGCTGCACCCATATCACATGTGAGTCCGATTCATTGGAGCTCATTCAGGCATGTAATGGGGAGCTGGAGATCTATGGTCCTTATTCTGCGACTTTAGCTGACTGCTTTGCGAGAGCCAATATGATTGATGGAGTTTGTTTCTCCCACTGCCCTAGGGAAGCCAATCGAGTTGCTCACCATCTGGCGAAGCACTCTTATGATACTCAGTCTGCTTTTGATTGGGATGGAGATCCACCCAATTTCATTCTTCCTTATATAATAAATGATGTAACTCTCTTGACCGTGAAATAAAACACCGATAGGCTTTCCCTTCAAAAAAAAGCATGGGCGAGGTAAACAATCAATAGTCAAAAAATCACATCATAGACAATATTATTAATATAACCCTAAAACAAGTTGGTGCTTAATGCACAAAAAAAAGAGGTGGGGGCATTTTTCTAATGTAAGGACGATGAATATAATTCTTTTTACGCAAAACTATCAATCTAGTAGTTTTCAATCATGACAGTACAATGAACATCAGAAATAATAAAAATTACATTCAGATTCGTAGACCACCTATCGATGACTACAAGCACGGAAGCGAGCCGAAAACGTGCTGCCGTCATCGCCTCTCCCTCGCTGAAGCCAGGAAAAACCTGTTGTAATAGACAGTCAGGAAGTCGACATGCTAAGGCCCCATAGGACTAGCACAACAGAACAACAACCATTGTTGATGAAGAGTAGCGTAGATTGGAATGCTCCAACCTGAAAACACACAAACATTGAACAACTACGACCGGATCGTGGCAAATTCATCAAGTACGATCCGCCGGAGACACACCTCCAGATGCCCACCGACGATGTTAAACACACCATCGGGACAGAGCTAGGCATGATGATTTTAATGATGCTCACGCAAGTATAGTAATTGCAACATGCAAGAGAGCATCATGAATCACATGCAAGCACATTTAAACATACCACACTTCCTATGCATAGGAATTTTATGAGCAAATAATTTATTAAAACAAGAATCAACTAGCATAAGACGGCCGAGGGCACCGTTGTCGCCGGCATCGGCCCCTGTCGACTGCAAAGAACCTTAAGTAATAGTCTGACCAAGCCAACAACACCACCACCGCTGCCCCCACTCCGAGTAAACACGATCCGATGTTTAGGAAGTACTAGCTGAATGCCCGTGCGTTGCCACGGAACAACAAATTTAGGCAATTCTATATACGATTGGCGGGTAGTATGCCTCACGGCTCCACAATATAAACGTATCTATCCATCACTATAGCGTAGCTTACACTCTCTTATAATCTTAGAAGAGCATTTTCTCTCCCTCTACCGCTATCCATAATGCAGGAATCACTGAAATGAATGACAATGATATTGCTTTGTAATTTTTTCACTAAATCCAAAGGATTATTTGCCTCTGAAAGGATAGAATTTTGAATAATATTTTAGCACACACAGTCTCGAAGACAAGATAAAAATCATAAGTAAATTCAACATTTAGGAATTTTTAAGAGATAATAAAGCATAGTATTAAAAAACATATTGCATACTTTGATCTCACTGAACGAAGTTGGCAGAGTATATGAAGTTCATATGCAGCTTCCAGGTTGTACAAATAAATATAAGTATTAACAAAACTTAACCAGAAACAAACATGCCACCATCAACTTACTTAGGTGCTGATGACATTTTCTGTAGAAAGACCACAATAAACCAAATCAGAAATTGAAGAATCAGAACTCACTGATATCTAGATTAGATCTTTCAACTTTTGGTGTTCCTTGAATAAAATGTAAAGAGAAACAATCCATGAATTTGCATATTACATAGTACCAAGGTTAGGCACACACCCAATATATAGGGTACTTGCACTTTCGATCGATCAAAATATTTAGTATTTTGCATCCCAGAAATATAGACGCTTTCTTATAATTAATACCTCTACTTTTTTTCATCTTACTAAAAATTTTCAGGAATGGAAGAAGGTAAAAAGGTTTATCTCAAGTATAGAGATTCTGAAAGTGACAGACCAATATAAAACAATTTAATCTTGGGTCAAATGACTATGCTAGTTAAACTGATCATATCATATTTGTTCCAGAATATCCATTTTCATGCCAAAACAATATATATGTATAAGACTCTGAAAAATTGTTCTCAATCCTTGAATAAAATGAACACACTTAAAATAATTAGTTTACATACATACTGCACAGAGTCTATTATGAATACGGAAGTTCAGTTGCACCTAGACTAATACTGATTTTCATGTTCTCTACAAACAAAAACTTCATCCGTCAAAGCAAAAGAACCGAGTTGCACAAAGTCTTTTATGAATACAGAAGTTCAGTTACACCTTGACTGATACTGATTGTCATGTTTTCTACGAACAAAAACTGCATCCGTCAAAGTGAAGGAACCGACATTCGCTAAAGACAAGAAATCGACCTTAGGGCACAATTAGGTAGTGAGCATATGTGATTCTTAATATACAAGTTCTAAATTAATGCATGTCTGGAACCACTGGTACCTCCATTCGGTTGTTCTAGATATTCGATGGAAGTATTCCTCCATAACAACCAATATTGAGGATCTCAACTTTTTCAAAGCCTATGACCACTAACCTGCATCCAACATCGATGCAAATATTGCTTCAAAAAAAAACATCGATGCAAATATATAAGTTAAATTATGAACTTAACTGGAACCACACAAAACCATTTTCTCGGTATGAGTAGGTCAAACGGAACATATGATGAAAACTCCAACTGCATTATTTAATTAAAAAATGACCGAATAACACACCAATTTTAATAAAATAACAGGCATATACTCATATGTAGCAGTATCGCTTCCACCAGTAGCACCAATTTTAGGCTAATAAAAGAATATGTAAGGTACATTAGTGCTTGTATGGCAAAAAAGAAGAAACCTTTTTTGTTTGTAGAACATGACAAGTACATCTTTTTATGTTTCAGTAGAAAGCACTGCACCACCATTATTTATCAGAATTACCTCATGTTTTATCTCACAAAAACACAGTCACCAATGGTAGCACATTAGCACACAAATCCCTTGCATTCTAAACCGAGCACAACGTAGTAATTTGTCATAGTAGGAGAACAACTCAAAGAGAGTTTACGAAGGATGGTAGAAAATCAAATAACTAATCAAAGATTGCTAGATTGGTAGATGACAAAGACCAATGACACAGATGAATGCATTGCCCATAAAGAGAAACCCCGAAAGGGGAAATATACCCCAAAAAATCAGTAGAGTAGAATGGAGAAGAATGGCCTCACTACTGGCTCAGGTTCACCTATCTGGAAGCAGCGAGGCTGGCATGATCACCAAACAGGCTCACGTTTCATGCAATTTTTTTATTCTCTTGGTGAACAGTGTGTACAACAATGAACTACTTTGAAAAAGAAAATATGACTGTACACCGTGAGCACCATAAGTGAAGCCGCATGTAATTTGGATTTGCCATGGGCCACAAAATACGACATGGGATTCATCTACAGATTAATGTGTTACCTAAAGAAAATGTTTGACCACAAATGTATATGCCATGTGAATTTCAAGTTACTTACAACTCCAATTAATAGTGTATATGTAATGTCAATTTAAAGTTGCGTAAAACTGCAATTCATAGTGTTTTTCATGTCAATTTAAATACGTATCCTATTTTTTATGCACAAGACTTAGAGGTTGACCCTGTCTAGCTAAGCTGTGGGTCAGTGGTTAACATGGATGAGAGGAAAACATCACCACATCCTATTCTCTCATTGTCATGGTAATGATAGCAAGAAAAAACAGATTGCATAAACAACAAAAAGATGGGAATTTTCATCGCTTCCTAGCTCTCTTGTTCATTGAGACGGCAGAAGGATCTAATGATCGACTCGATGCTTAAAGTGAAATAAAGTTGACTGCATTATCGACAAGATGACAGGGCAAATTGGAAACAACGATCAAGATTAGCAAGCAACTACATTAGTGAAGTGAGTGATCACACTTGATAGTGGATGTTGCAGAAGTACTCGAAAAATAAAAGAAACATATGCATACAATGGAACAAAGATTCTGCAAGGAATTCTTATACATAATTCTCAGTCCTAATTCTCGTATCAACAAATGTATTGAGTTCCTGTTTCCTGAATTAGGTCTGTATGGCAAGATACACCAAAAAGAATTTGTACGGATTGTGTGATCAAAAGAGGGGGGATGAGGGGCAACAGAAAGTGCTGTTTTTATATTAGATGGATCAAAGAATAGCTGTTGAATACCGGTGCATATACCTTACAATGCAAAGTTTCAAATATTGTAGTAATAAGTAAGAACAAGTTCATATTATCATATATACATAGAAGTGCAAGGTTTCAGGATTCAGGAAGGGAGAAAAGACCTCAGTCATATGATTCCATAGTGGAGCAGCCGCCGCTGCGTCCGCCGACAAGATGATGGCAATCATGTTGTGGGGCGCTGTGTAGAGTTTGGGCTATGACTCTTTGGTTGTGAATCGCCACTGTTCTTTTCCTCGCATCTCAAATGGCAGCTAATAACAAGAAGAAGAAACAATCCTTAATACATTGCAAAAGGACCGACATGGAAATCACCAAGAACCACCTCACAATACTGGAGGCAAGAGGACATTTCTCAAACATCTCCCCATCTCCAACCCGTGACTGCTATAGGAACGAGTAGTGTTGCTGAATTTTGAACAATCCTCATAGGGGTTGACTCCTCCGCCGAGCTAGGGTTCGTCAGCACAGCGATGGCCCACGCTCTCACGGCATGGGTTGGTCGATGTCGCACTCAGCCATGACGAAGCGGCCGCCGCCGCGGCATCTGCACTGATGGCCCTCGCCCTCGCAGCCCTTATCGACTGCTGCGTGCCACCGTTACCATGCGCCGACGATGCCCTTGCAGCGTTGTCCTGTGAGACCACGCTGGGCCATCCTCAAGGCGCCCACCTGCAAGAAGCCAAAACATGGACGATATAGTCACCGGGCAAGGACGAGCCACGAGCCATGGACATGGGTGGGTTGAGGCTGATCCCTAGATCGGACTGGGGATGAGATGGGGAACATAGGCGAGGCAGGAGCGGGAGAGTGTAGGTGCCGGGGTGGTTTGGGACTTCGGGTTCGGGAGAGATATCCTCTGCAAATTGAGATCGTGGGAGAAGTGGAGGACGTGCAGGTTTTCATGTTTTTTGCTGCTTTTTTTTTGAGGGAGTGTTTTTCGCTGCTTTGGAACGTGGATTTTCTCGGTAGACTTTTTCCTGCGTGGAAATCGTATGAGAGCGGGAGACGTGGGTGGGAGGACGTATCCATAGCTTCTGTCGACTACTCAATGTGTACGTGCAATGCACGTTAATTTAAAAGTGTAATAAGTGCATGCGGATATTAAGTAGGAATTTGCGTGTTATTAAGTGATTAGCACTATATTTGGCATGAAATTAAATGCACGCTAAACGTGTTGAGTGCTCGACATTGAAGCAGTCTAGGTCGTTGGATTGACATGATTTGATGGCCGAGATTAATTGGATCTGCCCCTTTGGGTCTTTTTATATTGGTATAGATATGATGCACAACACATAAGAAGGATGACAACCACACCTGGATCATGGAAACTTACGAGCTTCATGGCTTACACAGAGACATGCCACTGCTTGTAGGGTCATTGTTCACGCACATTTGTGATGACCTAATTAAGAGATAAGAAGCCCTCCACCACCGGTGTGCCTCCATGAGGCCATCGCCATGTGTTGTTGTTGTTGTTGTTGTTGTTGTTGTTGTTGTTGTTGTTGGAATGTGATCGTTATGGTGGAAGGTCTACGGGGAGGAGGGGGCGGTGATGCCACACCTAGATGGATACTCTCTCGGTTCCTAAATATAAGACGTTTTGGCAGCTGAATTGAGCTGCCAAAACGTCCTATATTTAGGAACCGGGGAAGTACTTGACAAAAAAAAATAACATGCTACAACATATCAGAGCATAACCACGGAAAAGAGAAGCTTAGAAAAAAAATTATAAGAGGCAAACTGAAATCAAAGGCCCATCAGAAAATGTAAGAAAGCGGACGACACCGAGTGACTGAAGACTGTAAAAAGCGGGCGATACCGAGGCAAATTGAAATCAAAGGCTCATCAGCATCATAATTACCGGCCTCCTGTGACGCCTCGTCACCCGATCAAGACAACGCTTTCTTCACCTTCGCCTTCAACTTCTGTGGCCTCAACTATTACTCGATCTGAGCAAGGGAACCCACCAGCCTGTGATATGATAGCATCCATAGATCGATCTAAGCAAAGATATATCATATATGAGGCAACCAAGTTGTCTACACTGGTTTCTTAAGATATTCCTAGAACCTATTAAAATCTGCATGGCCTTTTTGCAAGTTAATTTTGTAGGGATGGCATAAATAGTTTTAGCATAAAGGATGAGAAACATGGGACATACCTTATTTCTTACTAAAATATCCATAGAAATAGTAACGGCCAAATTTACATCCCAGAGACGTGTCCATTCTAAAACAAAAACATATGGTACTTTGGAACAGATGTAGCAAGTACACCTACAACTAAGACGAAATTTGCACACACCTGTGTGTGTATGCACGGTACTATTCATAACTGATTTGTATCAGTATGTAGAGCAATAATAAGGCAAAAGTGAACTTGCTCCAAATGAAAGAAAAAGTTGGAGCTAATTATCATTAATAGCTAAAAAATATCTACTGAAACCAGTACTGTTTCAAGCATAGTATGAAGAAAATTTATAAAGACCTTAAATAGAAAAAACCAATCTGGTATTATATTTGCATCTCTGTACTGAATAAACATTTAATAACTATATTATTTTTCAGTTCAAAGACATGCGTTAAATAATGTCCATCAGTAGTCAGAACAGGTCACTGGGAACACCTCAATTTTGCACCATCGAGAAGCGTACGAAGATCTTCTTGTCCAGGAAGATCGTCCTTGTGCACCATCACTTCCTCACTGGACAGAACAAATTAATCCAGCAAGTTAGTGATCCTAAAAGATTATAACACCACAATCTTTGGGGCAATAACACAAGCACCTGGTGCAGCGGAGAGTGGTGTGCGTGTGGGTCGCCTGCTCGTGGAGGCGTCGAAAAGCCAATAGGGAGCGAGCGCGCCGGTGCTGCGTGGTGGCAGCGGGGAGGTCCGGCAAAGGGAGCAGGGAGGGAGGCGATGAGGCCCGGCGATGTCGGCATCTGGGAGGCTGTTGACGATGTTGGTTGGGAATGGACGTGACGTGCGGGCAGCAATGGGGCACCGGGCGGCTGTTGGAGGTGGATGGCGAGGCTCCGGCCGCCGTCCTTCGGGGACCCTTGGTCGGTCAGCGACGGATCTGGCGACCTGGTCTCCCGCGTCCACGGAGGCCACCAAGCAGAGGAGGATGGCATCGATGGGCCACCCCCTAGACCTCTCGGCGCCCGGCGCCCTCAGGAGTAGGGGCGGCGACCGGAACAGCCGTCGGCATGGGAGTGGCGGCGGCCGGCGCAGGAGGCAGGCCGGCGAGGGAGGGAAGGCGTGCGGCCAGCGCGGGAGGCGGAGGCGGGGGCGGCGAGGGACGCGTGCGGCCGGCGTGGGAGGAAGGAGGAGCGGAGAGGTCGTGCGGGCGTGGGCGTAGTGCGCAGTGGTTTTTTTTTTTGAAAGGGTGTGTGTGGGTTAATGATCGTGGCTTAAGCGTGGCTTGTTGTGTTAAACACGGAGATATTTTAGACCCTTGGATCTAGTAAATAGACAGTCCGTGTTATTTGGATCTGCCTCTCTCTTTCTTTTATAGGGGTAGTAGATGCGTGACCAGCGTGGATGGGAGGTCGAACCATCACGACGTTCGATCCCCTTTAATAGTAGAGACTCTTTGACAATGCCTCCATGGAGGAAAAGGCGCCCTCCAGCGCCATGCATCATCATCGGTAACGACCCTCGTCGAATCAAAGGTTTCCCAGAGCCTTATTCCTCGCCACCTCACCAGATCCGGGTAGGGGGGAGAACCTGTGAGACCGAGCCACACGGTTCCGTTCATATTCATCAACGGCGGATCGCACCAACAAGGAGCAAAAGGATAGCACGACCAGACAACACCATTGAGGGCTACTGGAGTCGACGCCGGCACCACACGAGCCCATGTCCATCCCACAATTCCGATGCGCCCGTCGCGCATCACCACCACCACATACCATGGCGACAACAATACAACAACGCCATGCATCCACAACCCTGGCAACCACAATAAAATTGCCACGAACGCGCAGTCGTAGTACCAGCAACCACCACGAGAGTGGCCACCCGGGACCAGATCGGGCTCGCAACGCAATTGCGCACCACCCGTGCAGTCGTCACCACCGCAGCTCCCTGTTAGCAGCAGCAAGCGGCCACATAAACACCGAAAGCTGGCCCAAGAGACCAGGGCGAGATCGAACACCTCCGGATCGGGCTCCCGAGCCCATGCGATGCCCCATCCCTGAACGCGGTGATGCAAGCCACGCCGCAATGGCCGCCAACTCGTGGGCAAGCCACACCACAACGCGGAGAACCGATCCCGCCGCCGCCGGCTGCCTGTGGGCTTTGCCTGTCGGAGGCTTCTGACAATGGCGAGAGGAACAAGGAGGGGGAAGGGGCTGCAGCCGGAGAGCTGGCATCACCGCCCGTGTCGCCCCGGGGAGAAGCAACATGGGGGAAGGAGGGCAAGAGGGAGTTTAACTTCTTCGAGCATCTCCAGCCGCACCCCCAACAGGCCCCAGGGCGACTTTTTGGGCGCCGACGCCAAAAAAAGCCTCAATCGCGCCCCCAAGATGCCGAAATCCGCCGGCTAGGCCCATTTTTAGACCAGCAATCCCAGGCCAAAACCAGCGCGCTGGGGGCGCCTGGGTGCTCTGGCGGAAGGAAAAACACGTCTGGGCCACACTGTCAGGCGAAAAGTCAAGGAAATCGTCCAGATTCGCTCCCCACCCCCGCGCTCGGCCACCACCCCTGCCGACCCCGGTGCCGCCCACCGCCCAGCACCGCTAGATAGGCCATTCCCCGCCGGAAAGGATAGAAGGTTTCGCCGCGGCAACCTCTTCACCACCTTCCGGGCGAGTTGTCTGGTGCCCCGGCCGCGCAGGGCGGCATACCGGCGACTGTGCGCCTACGACGCCCGCCAGGTATTCGGCGATTTGTCTTCCCGACCCGGCGATGGACTCAGACGACGAGGAGGCGCACACGGTGTTGCTGGAGGAGGAAGCCAAAGCCGACGTCTAGGAGGATGAGCATCTCATGGTCCTCGCAGGAGATCCGAGACCCATAGGTGCATCAACAACTGCAGCATGATCTGGTGGAGCACCTATGGAGGCTCAAGGGCAACGCCTAGCTCGACGTGTGATGAAATAAGAATTTTTTATTTGTTGAACTTAATTTGTATTGAATTATGTTGTTGAACTATTTGATTTCTATTGATTTTCGGTAATGAACTATGTGATTAAAGAATTACTTGTGTTGAATTTGCGCCCAACGACGGCGAACAGTGGCCGATTTGCGTCGATATCGGGCCGATTTGTCGCCGAAAATGGACCGAAAAGTGGGCGCTTTGCCAAACAGATGGGCCGATATCGGCGCCGGGGGCGGTGATCGGGAACCCAATCGCCCCCAGCGCCGATTTTTGCGCCGGCTCGTCCCAGGCGGCAATTTTCAGGCCTCCTTGGGGTGGGGGCAACGGCTGGAGATGCTCTTAGATATTAGGTGAAGATGGAAGAAAGAGTTTTAGTTAACAAGGAAGTGGTGCCAAACTTGGTAGGGATATTTTACGCTAGGACGATTTTAACACCCAATAAATGGCTTTGCCAACTTGATGGTAAAAAAACTGTTCTTGCTAGAAAACAGAGAAGCAGAAGAAGGAAATTGTGTAGCAGTTCTTATCAGTTTAAATGGAGATAGAAAAGGACTAGAAATAAATAAATTATAAAAGTAATCAAGAAGTATTCCACTTAATTAATAAACAACACCTGACCACACTTTGAAAGATGAAGAATGAGCGACTATTCTCCTCTGTTCCGATGAAAGCAAAACACCAGCAGAGGACCGTTTATAGGAGGTTCCATTTTGGCTTTTACTCCCATCACGCTCATTTCTTTAATGATTAAACGTACACGCATATTATTCCTTATAGTTTACAACAAAAACGTCGCGTGGAAGGCTCTGGAGCGAGCACTGCGGGCCTGGGCCGTGAAAAAGTTCATCGATTTTGACAAAAGTTCATCGAATTTGAAAAAAGTTCATAGATTTTAAAAAAAGTTCATCGATTTGGAAAAAAGTACATCAAATTTGAAAAACGTTCACCGAATTTCAAAAAAAATTCATCAAATTTGAGAATAAGTTAATCGATACTGAAAAAGTTCATCGAATTTAAAAAAACGAGCACTAAAGAAAACAAAGAAAGATGAGAATAAAGAAAAAAGAAAAAGAATAAAAAAAGAAACCAAACTGAAGAATAAAGTACAAAAGAGGTAAACGAGGTAACTAGTCACTCGTGGGTGGCTGTTGTGGTGGCTGTAGCCGTGTGGTTGCAATAAGGGGATTATCATCTAATTACTTTAATGATTAAATGTACGCTCGTGCATTATCAGTGCATATTATTGCAGATAGCTTACAAATCCGTCTGCTTGCTAGCTTCACTATTTGAGCACGTTCGGTTGTTTATAATTGATATGATCTAAACAGAAACACGGGGACAGGTTTAGAACAGAAACAAGAGGTGGCTAATATGGACCACTCCCCTATGGTTAGTATAAGTGTTGTTTTTTGTTATTATAAATTCCTTAAATGTATATGTTGCTGTTGGTGTAACTGTGTAAGCACAGTCCTTGGGTGCCCATGTTGCTATTGGTGTAACAGTGTGAGCACAGTGCTTTGATGTCATGTCCCTGTCATTACTTGTCTGCTCCCGGATCTGAATATTCCCCAGATCTAGCATGCCTTGGATTGTTGGCACATTTGCATATATAGGAGGTTGTTAATGATGAATTGTTGTATAGTTCTTCTTTCTCTGCACACAGCTAAAGCTTTAACTCTGTTTCAGCTGGAATTTTCCCCATTATTGGCTAGCTTGATTTCGAGCTCTCGCTTACTGTATTTCTTCATACTTTCAGGAGTTTTTCTTTTGCGGTCAAGGCATGAGTTTTGTCTATTGTATTAAGATAGGAAAAGGCAAAAGGTAACTACAAAGCATTTTAAAAAAACACGCCGATGCGGACCCAAACAGCCCACCACCACCTAACACGGCCACTACCCGGAGAGATAGAAAGCGAGGTCTTCGAAAACGCCTTCAAGAAGGGAAGCGACACCCAAGTGCACTGTTGTCGCCGGCATCGAGCCCCATCCACCACAAAGTTTTATTGCGGACTTGTGCTCGACCCCTCCACTTGTGCTCGACCCCTCCAACAAACCTTGGGTAATGGTCCGACTAAGTCAACAAGGATTATCGCCGCACCCACTCCGAGTAGGCATGCTCCAATGTTGAGGAAGTACTCCTCGACAATTACTCCAAGAAGGAAAAAGGGTGCCCTCGAGCGCCATTATCATCGGGAACGACCCTTGTCGAATCAAAGCTTTTCCCTGAGCTTTATTCCTCGCCACCTCAATTGACTCCGGGTAGGGGGCCTAGTCGATGCGAACTTGCGAAACTGAGATGCGGCTCCGCTCATATTCATCAACAGCGCATCGCACCAAAACGGAGCAACAGGGCAGCATGGCCACGCAACACCATGGAGGACCATTGGAGTCGATGCTAACACCACATCGGCCCAGATCTAGCTCACAACACCACTGCACCCGCCGCGCAGCACCACCACCGCACACCATGGAGACACCAGTACCACAACGTCGTGCGGGCGCAACCCTGGCAATCGTGATACCAATGCCACGAAGACGCAATCGTAGAACTGTCAACTACCATGAGAGCGGTCCACCCGGGTCCAGATCAGGTTCGCAATGCAACTGCCCGCCGCCCGCGCAATCACCGCCGATGTATTCGTAAGCGGCCACGCTACAACGCAGAGAGCAGATCCCGCTGCCGCCAGCTCCACGTGGGCTTTGCCTGCCGAAGGCTACCGACAACGGTGAGAGGGGGGAGGGAGGGGGTTGCAGCCGGAGAGTTGGCATCACCGCCTGTGTCACGCTGGAGGAGGAGCGACGCGGTGGGCAAGAGGGAGTTTAACATCTGAGATATTAGGTGAAGATGGAAGAAAGAGTTTTACATAGTAGCAAGGAAGTGCTGCCAAACTCGGATGTGATATTTTGCGCTAGGACGATTTAACACACAATAATTGACTTCACCAAATTCATGGCCGAAATCTGTTCTTACTAGAAAACAGAGAAGGGGAGATAGAAATAGAAGAAGGAAACTGTGTAGCTGTTCTTATCAGTTTAAATGGGGATAGAAGAGGACTAGAGATAGTAGAATAAAGAGACTACAGAAGTAATCAAGAAGTATTCCACTTGATTAATGATAACCAGCACCTCACCACACTATATAGAAAGATAAAAAGTAAGAGACTATTCTCGCCAAAATTTGTACTCCCTCCGTTCACTTTTATAAATCGTTTCAACAAGTTAAAATGGACCGTTTTGCATGTTGTGTGAAATGTCTTCAATATCTTAGAAAAGTGAACGGAGGGAGTAGCTAAAGTGAACGGAGAGATGACCTCATGAGTGTCTAAGGTGTCAGATCCAAAATAATTAATGCCATGATCTCACCTCACCATGTATGCGGCCGCGATGACTAGACAAGCAGGCCCGTCATCCGTCCTCCAGCACCATCACCACTCACATAGTCAAATAGTATCACCATCATTCCATCCAGCATCACCATCAGAAAATCGACTACTAGTAGTATTACCCAGAGCCATCATTCGCTCCGTTTCATGTGCTGAAAGCAAAGCATTTTGTTTCTGTCGAGAGCAAAGCATTTCTCTTTAGATTCCCCTCGTTTTCGGTACAGTTGTAGTACTCCCTTCGGTCTTTTTTACTTCGCATATTCGATCTGTGTCAAGTCAAATTTTATGAAGTTAATTTGATCAAATTTATATTAAAATATATCAACTTCTACAATATCAAATATATATATTATGAAACTACATTTCATAATGAATTTAATAATGTCGATTTAGCATTATGAATATTGATACTTTTTCTATAAATTTGATGAAAGTAGAAATACTTTAACTTCGGATAAAACTTATATACAAACCAAAAAGGACCAAAGGGAGTACTCCACATGCACGCACACACTGGTGCGCAGGTCTAGGGTAACAGTGGATACATTGCACTAGCTACCTCTTTAGTCTGGTCATAGTGGGGAGTAACTTAGAGATCTACAGCCAAACGCCCGCAGACGCGATCGGGCACATCCGCAGACAATGACCGATCATGCCTCAGATTAGCCACTCTGCATATGCCTCTCTCATATTTCATCCCTTAGATTCATACAAATCATGCAAAAGAAATATTGCTTACTACATGCTACGTACTACCCTATCTAGTCTTCGTCGCCGGAGATGACTACGACAGCGGTGTCGGGCGCCGGCTGGACGCGCGGGTAGGAGGGCTCCGGCTCATCCTCCTCCTGCTCGACCTCATCCATGTAGACGAACATCTCCGCCTCCTCCATGGCCTCTTGCGCCTCCGTCTCCTGCCTGCAATGGCATCTGGCCTCTGCAGCCGACTCCGACCGGAGGGAATCGATGATGCCCTGCTGCTCCGTGCAGATCTGTGTCGCCGGCGTCCCCCACATCCTCCTCCTCCTCCTCCTCCTCAACCTCCAACTCCTCCTCCGGATCCACTGCATCCGGAGGTAGCCCCGCAGCGATCCGGGCTTCGAGCCTAGCCCGGACCTGCTCAAGGAGCTTGAGCCGGCGCTCTGGTGTCAAAAATGGCTCACTCCTCACCCGGCGGCGTGGGGGCATGGCTACTAGGCGGCCGGGTGGCGTGGAAAGTTGTGGCGGCGGCGGACAGGCGGAGGCAAATGTGGATGAATGGTAGGGTTTCGGTGCCGTCGGTCGACTTACATAGCCGGGCCAGGCAGTACGCGGCCCGTTGGAGCGGCGCCACACGGCGCCACTAGTTCGACGAAGGAGATGAGCTTCGGACCGTTGGGTTTTCGGGCGTTTCCGAGTGGGACCCCGCCGTCAGTCCGATGTGGCGGGCGCGCCCGGGAGCCCCCATATTTGGGCTGGATATGAGGGGTGCCAGTCAGCCCGGGCGTTTGAGAGCCGTTTGAGGGGTGGGCGTCTGGATCAAAAAATCGTGACCGGACAGTGACCGGGCGGCCCGCCCCGGCGTATGAGACGGGTTTGAGGCGCCTGGATGTAGATGCTCTTATAGAACACTTTTGTCTACGTAGAAGAGAGAGACATGAAAAAAAAGTCAAAGGAATAGGCAGAGCCTGCCTCTTGCCTCTGTGTGTGCTTCTAGATAAAAATATTTAAGGAAAGAAAAAAGATAAAGAGAAAGTAAAAAAATAGCTGTAAAACCTTTTAACCAACCTTATAGTCAGCCCTATTATATAAATAATTACTAATGCTAACACTTCTTTTTTCATGATGCTAACACTTGATCATACGGCACACTCATATAGCCAGCGTGTGATATGCGTCCCCCAGGATTACTGGCAGACAACAGTCGGTAGAAGGTTCCGTTTTGGCTTTGTGCTCCCATCACCCTCATTTTCTTTAATGATTAAACGTGCGTCCCCCAGGATCAATATCAGTTTGCAAAAATGTATGCTTGCTAAGAAACAAATTAATTTGGGAAAACTTCCAAAACTGTTACTTCATCCTGTCCTGGCATCTCCATGGCGCGACTTCTCCCGCTAAGTCTAGGTCGCTAACTAACCCCCACATGCCCAGCCCCAGCTAGCCGAATTCAATTCATTTTCAGTACTCGCTTTGACGAGGACGGCGCCACACCGACACTGCACGATCTCCTCTCTATCAATTATTTGAAATTTTGGCCACCTGCGCGAGCGTAATGACAGTAAGTATTAAGAGCAACTCCAATGCAGCTATCCATTTCGTTTGCCGACGCCCGTTTGGGTCGGCACGAACAAATGTGCTGGCCCAACGCGTCGACGCATTCCCAAAACGCGTCCACTTGGCGTGTGGGCGGATCCACTTGCGGCCGAAATGTGTCGGCGATGACGCACCGCGTCCTTTCGGTGTCCGCCATGTACCCACCTGGCGGACATCCAACTACCGTGGCCGTCTTTATTAGTGACGACCGCCCACCGCAGGCCCATGCGTCAATGACGGCGATCGACCTTTGTTAATCTGAGCGTGCGGTGGGGAGCAGTTGTTCGCCTTCGAGCATGAGGAGGCCCGCAGGTGTGGCGTCCGCGACGTGCGGCATGGCTCCCCGTCGCCAACCCTCGTCATGCAGGGCGAGGACTAGGAGGCAGAGGCCGCCTACCAGGCGGCGCTGGCGGCAGTCTTCCACGAAAGCGAGGAGGAGGAGCGCCGCAAGGAGGAGGAGGAGGCGTAGCAGGAGCGCATGGCGGAGGCCATGCCGCTGTCTGCGGCCGGCGACTGCGTCGTGTCACCGTTGAGGCCGCCGTTCCCCGTCAAGGCCGAGCCGGCGCCGACCCCCACTGAGCCCATCGAGCGCTGCTCTTGGACCGGGGTGGTGCGCGTTAGCACGCCGCCGGTCTGGCTGGGGGCGTCAGCGGAGCAAGAGCAGGCGTGCTTCGAGCAATGGTACCAGCAAAGGCTGGCTGAGGAGCACCGTGAGGGGGAGTACCTCGAAATGCTGGAGCGCGACGCCGAGGAGGAGCGCCGCGAGGCGGAGGAGGAGGAGGAGTGTCGTGCTCGCGCTGGTCCAGCCCAGCCGGCAGCGGACAACGTCGCTAGAGCCTGGTCGACGGCATTCCTGTGGGCTGGCCCGGCGCCGACGCTCATCACCTCACCGGCCCCGACGCCGCCGCCGCCTTGGGCAACGCACCTCCTAATAGTGTGTAGTTTTATTTAATGTTTTATTTAAGGTAATAGTGCACTATCGCCGGCCTTTGTGGCCGGCATTAATGTTTAATTAACATCTTTTCAAAATGTGTGGTGGAATGTTTTTTTTCGCGCCGGCTAAAGAATGGGTCGGGCCAGCATCGGGCGCAAGCGCCGACCCGAATGCAAAAGCGGACATGGGTGTACGCCGAGCCAACCCAAACAGACAAAATGCGGATAAAAGCGTCGTCCGTTTGGATCGGCGCATTGGATTTGCTCTAAGCATATTGTAAGATGCAACTAGTCTGATCCGCTCCCATGGATGCGCCATCATCATTGGTAACGACCCTCGTCGAATCAAAGCTTTCACCATAGCCTTATTCCTCGCCACCTCAATAGACCCGGGTAGGGGGTAAGCCGATGCGAACCTGTGAGACCGAGCCACGTGGCTCCATTCGTATTCATCAACGAGGATCACGCCAACAAGGAGCAAAAGGATAGCACGGCCATACAACACCATGAAGGACTACTGGAGTCGAAGCCGGCACCACACGGCCCAGATCCATCCCACAACTCTGATGCGCCCGCCGCGCATCACCACCACCGCACACCATGGCGACAACAATACCACAACGCCGGGTTGAGATCCTCTGCAGTACTGTACGGTGCTGTAGTGTACAGCACCACACGGTACTGCAGAGGATCCTAACCCCACAACACCATGTAGCTGCAACCCCGGCAACCGCGAAATTGCCACAAACACGCAGTAGTCGTACCAGCAACCACCATGAGAGTGGCCCACCATGCCCAGATCGGGCTCGCAACGCAATTGCACGCCGCACATGCAATCGTCGCCACCGCGGCTCCCCGTCGGCAGTAGCAAGCAGCCACACTGTCACAAACATCGGAAGCTATCC
This sequence comes from Triticum dicoccoides, assembly GCF_002162155.2. NCBI lineage: Eukaryota > Viridiplantae > Streptophyta > Magnoliopsida > Poales > Poaceae > Triticum > Triticum dicoccoides. The sequence goes on along the minus strand of NC_041387.1, from coordinate 682,554,374 downwards.
CAAGAGGTCAGGATGAGATCGAACACCTTCGAATCGGGATCCCAAGTCTACGCGTTGTCGCCACCTTGCTACTGAGCCACCCGCAGCACTAAACGTGATGATGCAAGACACACAGGACACAGCGCCAGCCGCCGCTGCGAGGCCCCCAACTTGTGGGCAAGCACACTACAAAGCGGAGAGCAGATCCCACTGTCGCCGTCTCTGTGTGGGCTTTGCATGTTCGAGGCTTCTGACAACGATGAGAGGAAGGAGGAGAGGAAGGGGTTGCGGACGGAGAGCTGGCGTCACCGCCCGTGTCGCCCCGGGGAGGAGCAACGTGGGGGGGGGGGTGCGAGAGGGAGTTTAACTTCTAAGAAAATGTGTGAAGATGGAAGAATGAGTTTTACATAGCAAGGAAATGCTGCCAAACTTGACAGGGATATTTTACGCTTGGACAGTTTTAACACCCAATAAATGGCTTTACTAAACTGATGATAAAAAAGGGTTAAAATCGGCGAAGATGCAAATAGAAGAAGGAAATTGTGTGTAGCAGTTCTTATCGGTTTAAATGGAGATAGAAACTAGAAAAGTAATCAAGAAGTATTCCACTGAATTAAGTGCATAATTGGTTTGCTGCCCATTTTTGGCTTGCCAAATATTGGCAATACCAAAGACTTGCCAACTATGGCAATTTTATAAGAGATAGGCACGAACCAACCAAGTAGTAGCCAATATTTGACACAATACCAAACATTGGCATGCCAATTTTTGATAACAAACCAATTATGCTCTAATAACCAACACCTGACCATACTTTAAAAGATGAAGAATGAGCGACTATTCTCCTCTATTCCCGATGAAAGCAAAACAGTAGCAGAGGACCATTTATAGGAGGTTCCATTTTGGCTTTTACTCCCATCACGCTCATTTCTTTAATGATTAAACGTACGTAGCTGTCAAACGTACGCGCATATTATACCTTATAGTTTACAACAAAAACGTCTGCTTGCTAGCTACTGTATTTCTTTAAAAAGGAAATATTGACAAACTTCCAAAAACTATTTCTTCATCTTGTCCTAGCAAGACTACCATCTCCGTGGAGCGAGTTCTCCCGCTAATTGCAAGTCACTAACCGTTGAAATATGGAGCGGGCTTTAGACTCATTCAACAATTTCTAAAAAAACTCTAAGGGCCTATGTGTGCTATACGACTAGGTGGTGAAATTTTTAGTACCACCCCAGATTTGAAAGAAGAGTTGGACCTCTATGTAAGGAGTTCTCTTCTACATGTTGTTGGAGTTTGAGAAGATGAGTGGTTCCCGCGCGCTCCTTCATCGCCTGCCTTGTGGTGACCTATATCACGGCAGTATCTGTTTTTCGTGAGGTGACTAATGCGCTGGTGCGGTACGGAGGGAGAGCAAGGTGCTTTTTTGATGCCTAATGTTGCTGTTGGTGCAACAGTGTAGGCACAGTGCCTTGGATAGTTACTCGTCTGCTCAAAGATCCAACACGCCTTGGATTGTTGGCCCATTTGCATGTATATATAGCTGGTTGTTAATGGTGAGAGATTGGTGTCTAGCTCTCTCTTCTTGCTCTTCTTGCGAGTTGTGGTGATCAATGGCTGCTCCTTCCGGTCCCGGTCCCGGTCAGGAACCGCCGGCGGGGAGGCAGTTGAGCTACCACCTCGCCGCTGCTGTGAGGAGCATCAACTGGACGTATGCCATTTTCTGGTCCATCTCCACCGGCCCAGCGGGGTAATTACACTTTCTATTCGTCCTCTCAGTCCATGAATTTGTTTTTTTCGTACAGGTCGCATTTCAACGTTTTTCATCCTAAAATTTTACACACATACACATAACATCCTTGTTTATTTGCACAAATTTTTTCAGAATTTTTTGAAACCAAAAAGTTTGAACTTTGATTTTTCTTTTTTTTAAAGGCCTCCGTGGAGGCCGAGAGCCAAACGCCTGTTCTCAGTACTATAGTACTACCTCCGTGCTAAAGTAGAAGACGTTTTCAGGTTAAACTAGCTAGCCCGTAAAAATATCTTATATTTTAATACGATGAAGTATACTTTTTGAAGCAAATACCCGAGCTAAGCTAGGTTCCTACTTTTCATGTATCAAGCCCATCGGTTTGTTTTCATTTGTATTGTAGAGTTCTGGCGTGGAAGGAAGGATTCTACAATGGCGAGATAAAGACGAGAAAGATGACCAGCTCAACCACGACGACGGAGCCGAGAAGCCAGCAACTGAGGGAGCTCTACGAGTCGCTCTTGTCCGGCGGCAACTCCGACCGCCGGGCAAGGCTCTCGCCGGAGGATCTCGGCGACGCTGAGTGGTACTACACCATAAGCATGAGTTACACCTTCCGGCCTGGCCAAGGGTACGCCTCTGTCCAGATGCATTATATTAGGCGCCTAACGAAAATTAGGTGTTTCCACAACGTGACACAAGTTACTTCGATTACCATCCGACCAGGATAAAATTGATGGTGGATTTCAACAGTCGTATACTAAAACCGTACACTCAAATGCCAAGTGCACAGACCTATGCAAAACATCTAAATGACGAAACCTCACCAGTGCTAAATAAAAAAAAATGCGAGAAAACTTCCGACCTATTCATCTTCAATCATGACAGTATAACAAACACCAGAATTAATGAAAATTACATCCAGATCCGTAAACCACCTACCGACGACTACAAAAACTGAAGCGAGCCGAAGGCGCGCCGCCATCATCGCCCTCCCTCGCCGGAGTCGGGCACAATTTGTTGTAGTAGACAGTCGGGAAGTCGTCGTGTTAAGGCCCCATAGGACCAGCACACCAGAGCAGCAACTGCCGCTGATGAAGAATAACGTAGATCGAAAGGATTCAACCTAAAGACACACGAACGTAGACGAACAACAACCAGATCCGAGCAAATCTACCAAGGATAGATCTGCCAGAGACACACCTCCACACGCCCACCAACTATGTTAGACGCATCACCGGAATGTGGGCTAGGCGGGGAGACCTTTATTCCATCTTCAGGGAGCCGGCGCCGTTTCGTCTTCCTGAACAGGACACAAACCCTAACAAAACTGAAAGAAGCGACTAACAACGGAGCTCTCCCGCCGGCCCTTGCCATGATCCACTGCGCCCCCATGGCCCTAGGGTCACTGGAGGCAAGGCGGACCTGCGGCGGCGCCGGCGAGAGGCACGATTCCTAGCTTTTTTGAAGAGGATGAGGCGGTCACCAGTGCTAAATAATTAAATGGACAGAGTTTAGCTACAACAAGTTAAGTAACTAAGCTTTGGGACTTTAGTCGTTAAACTCTTAACACCTTACCTAAGCACTTATGAATTGGAGAGACCTAATGCACCTGGACGGAATGAGTACCGAAAATGTTTTTTTGATCCTGGAATCCAGTGAGCTTGGATTTTCTAAAAAAAATCTAGAACAAAATTTTCAAGTGTCTAAAAAAACAAATCTGAAAATTATGCACGGCTTGTTTAGTCCTGAGGTGGAACACCCTTCTTTTGCGGGGAAGGGTGGGTACACCCTTATGTACCGTACAACTTGCCTTCTAGTGCATGGGAATCTGAACCATGTGCAAAATTTATTTGCATTGTTATATTGGATACTGTTCATCATCTAGTGAATCCGTATTTTGTTTCGGACCATAGTTTAGAAAACCTGACTACATTGCCGAACCATTGAGCCTGTCGGTTCAGGTTTTCACCGGTTGGACCTCTGGATCACCAGTTTATTTTCTGGTTTATTACCATAAAATAATATATGTCGAGTAATATATAGATGCTAATATAGTGTAAAACAGCGGTGAAATAAAATTACTTCCTTAACCTGGACAACAAAGTAGCAGAGCCAGATTGGTAATTGGGCCTTGGCTAGGCCCTGCCTGATACTCCAGCGACCTGGGAATCACTTCTCCTAGCGAAATTTTCGGTTTCTATAAACCAGGGTCGCCAGTTGTGGCTTGGTAATCCTCATGACCCTTTTTGTATTCCTATGAACTTCCCGGTTAATCAATAAATAGGCCTTCACTGCAAAAAAAAACTTCTCATGAATTCTATAAGAACATTTTTTTTTTCTGGATTTTGTTCTTCAAAGGCCTGGTTTATTCACCGGTTTTTTCAGAAAACCAGCCAGTTTGTGTGAAATGGTCTTATTAGCTTAAGAAACCGCCAAGGCCCGTGCTCTAGTTGGGTTTTTTTACCTATGTTTCTGATAGAGCTATTTTGTGCTAATCCGTACGATACCGCGTGAATCAAATTGCAACTCCTGCACCTAGCACCTTCAGGCCTCCTTTGGTTTGTAGGAATTTTGTAGGAACTCTATAGGATAGGATTTGCAAAGGAAAAATTCCTTCGAAGCGCTTTGGTTTATAGGAATGGATTCCTGTTCCTATGTAGGATAGGAATCAATCCTTCACATTTTGGAGGAAAAAAAACATTAGCCTAGACTCAATGGAAAAATTCCTATCCTATGCACCAGATGGTATCTCTTTCTCTATAAAAATTGAGATGCATGTCATCTCACTTCCTATGATTTTCCTATTCCTATAAAATTCCTATCCTATCCACCAAAGGAGGCCTCAGTCATTTCCATCATCTTCACTGAAGCTACTAGTCAGAAGGTTCAGTTGTCCCTTTCTCTCACTATTGTAGAATAGGTTAGCAATGACGTGCACAAGTTGCCTAGCAGTGGCAGGCATTGATGTGGAGGGTGCCTGCCACTGACCTCCTACCACTACTAATAGTTTATCAGTGGCGGGCAGGGCGCCAACCACATATAGAAGATTTCCGGTGGTAGGCTTTAGTTCCTACATGCCATAGGTCTTACAGGTACCACTGCTCGGGCCCCTACGCGACCTCTGCTGAGGGAACCTACAACAGTGGATGTACCATCATTGACGAGCTTGAGGACCCATCCTTTTTTCTCATCGCTGACATTCATCTTCTGACAGGTGTCTCTAGTCGGGTAAGGGCTATAAGTGAAAACGTATTATGCAATAGTATAAATATGCGGACGTGAAAATAGCAAGCGATACATGCACTATTTGCTTTTACAAATCCACGAATTCATCTTTTTTATGTCACTCACATGTACATCTATATAAAAATGTGAAATTATTTTCAGATTTTTCTTCAAATCTTTTTAATACAATTTATAAATAAAATGAAATTTTTGCCTTGTACGATCTGGCTACGTGTGATATAGTGACATTAGTACCTACTACATACTTGGCCCAATATAATCACAACCGTTGCTAGAGTGAATACGTACTTACTGAAGTGTTTGTTCCGTCAGGTTGCCAGGCAAAAGCTTTGCGAGCAATCAACACGTTTGGGTGTACAATGCTCAATCCGCAGATACCAAAACTTTCGAGCGCGCGCTCTTAGCAAAGGTAACCCAGATATCTCACGCTTAATTTGTATACATCTTTTGGTCGTTAACTAACTACTAATATACTCCATCGTGGTGCCTACTGGACGCTTAAAAAAAGACCGTGCCTATTAAGGTCAGCACACTACTTCCATCACGCTTCCATCATTGCATATGCATTGATCTATCACGTACATGTGTTCCCTTCACATCTCTCATCTCAAGTTGGCTCGCATTTTTCCAGACAGTCGTTTGCATTCCCTTTATGGGTGGTGTGCTCGAGCTCGGGACGTCGGATCCGGTGAGTGCGCATGATTTTCACTTTTAAAGGAATTTCATACGGATTTTGGAGGATTTCGTTCTTTAGGATCTTTTCCTATAAAACTTGTTTGGTTTGTAGGATTAGAAACCATATAAACTATTCATGTGGTCTACTTTATATACAGTTCCAAGGTAAAAAAATTCCATTGAGTCTAACCTCATGGATTTTTTTCCTTGTTTCTATAACAATTATGCATTGCACCTAATGCTATAGGAAAGTTCCTGCATTTTTCATGCGGTGCAACCAAACAGCTTCTATTATAGATTCCTCAATCACATAATGGTTTATCATTGACGGGTGGGCGGCCCATCATGAGGTATTCGTCAGTGATGACCTATAAGCGGAGAGGCCATGTCACTGACGGCCACAATTCTTCCGTTGTGGGCTGGGAAGGGCTTGTAGAATTAGCCCGTCAGTGATACAAGTCCAGGGGACGTGAAAATTGTCATGTCTACAGCTTGTTCTGTGCAGCCCGTCTGTGGTGACTTGTTTCCTACTGCTAGCACCTAGCGGTGCCTGAAAACCCATTGCTAGCAATGCAGCCCCAGCCGCACTGCCTCTTAGCAATCCCAGTCGTTGAGGGAGCACATTTCCTATATACATAATTACATATACATACACACATATTGCATTCTAAGCACATACAAATCAAGATATATTTATCTACGACATAAGCAAAATTTGATCTTCTAAGATTTCAACTATATTACATAGTTTACAACCAACAGAATAATACATCCATACCATATGCATCATAAATTGCATCTAATGGGAAGTTGTAGAAACCTAATAGACATAGTTCTAGAAATCTAATAAGTTGCCAACAAATGAAATATGTTGCTTTCTTGGTTACGTCATTGCCTTCGCAATGGGTGCCAAAAGATGAGCAGGCCAATGTCTTTCCAAGACCATAACCCCACAATCAGGATGCAACACCCGAAACATCCAACACCTAAGACCCTTGTCAGCTCCATCTTCGGATTTGTCCGGATTATGCTCATGGTAATGTCTGTTTGTATAGCATCATCAAAATAGAAGATCTTCACGGCTATGACATTCCAGCAACACTGTACAAAACACTCTTTCAGATAAATGTCTCTTGTACAGTGTGCCAAAACATGGCACTAACGGCGAGATGAAGTAGGTCTCTCCCTAATCTACCTGTTGACACATAAATAAAGAATTTCTTCAGTTTTGTGCTAATAGCATATCCAGTCTTAACAAGTATAATCAGTTGAATCGGATGTTTGGAGATCAAATGTTGGGGTAAAACATAACAATGCTTTTCTTGGTTACATCGATGCCCTACTCATGGCAAAAATTCTCACAGGAGAACTTAGATCCATCACCAGTAGTTTTGTACAATGTGCCAAACTAGGCCCCATGTTTTTAAAATTCAATTCAACTTAGCAACGCAAGATTCAAAATTTTAAAAACTCGTACTTAGTTTAATTCAAGATCAAGGTCATGTGAATGCTACAAAAGCAAGCTGAGGTTTTATTGAATTCATGCTCCAGCCAACTCATCCAAAAGTCCAAACTGATGGAAAGAGGTGGGCAACATTTTCATCACCCCCTCGTGTCTAGCCTATTTTAGTCCTTAGATGTAGGATCAACGTAGGTCGTAGTACCATTTTATATAATACTGCGTTGGCAGGGTCTTGAACTCAAGACCTCTTGGCTCAAATACCATACTGAATTCATGCTCCAAACAAATCATCCAAAAGTCTGAAGTGATGGATAGAGGTGGGCAATATATTTCAACAGGTTTATTAGGCATACACATGTCAACTTTATGAATAATAGGCTTAGGTATGGACAAAGTTGTGATATATCTGAGTTTGCTCTTTGCAGCATCGCACGAAAGTCAGCAATGAAAGCCAATAGAAATTGGCCCATACTAGTTGAATGCAAGCTTAAGACCATGCAAATGCTACAAGAGTAAGATGAGCTTCATCAGGAATGTAGATGGCAAGTTTATAGATAGCATTGTTAGCTACATGTTATGTATAAAGTTGTGATCTATTTATCTAATGAACATGAACTTGGTATTGTAGCATCACACAATAAAAAAGCCTCAAAACTCAGCAATAAAAATCAATATAAATGGCCTCAGACTTGCATATATAGCATGCATATAGCACTAACTTCTAATGACCGGCGCTAAAATCATGGCCAATGGGCTACATATGACTAAGTTAGAAACCAAATCAAGGGAAAATATCAGGTGGGCCCAAAATGTTATCTCTTCCCCAATGTATTTGTTGATGCAATAAAGGCATGTGGTGAAGGAATAACATATGTGAGGACCATGTGGAGTATATCATTGGATTAGGCTACGAATTAACCTTATGTAAAGAATTGGTCATGCTTTTATCGGCCAACAGAAACTAGCGCTTACATTATTTCAGGAAATTTACTCACAACTGGCAATAGAGTACCTATGCTACCCATATGTAAACAAGATGCTAGTTTTATTTATTTAGCTAGTATGCAAAATAATAGCTTAGACCTAGGATGTTGTTCCCTTGAATAGTAAGCACTCTTTCTCCTGTTGGATCATGTAACCACGAACAATGCCTATTTATACAATTGGTTGCATGTACAAAATTCGTTAGGAGATAGACATGCTTACAAATGATAGAAGCAACAAAAATTCTTGGTCCATCCATTGAAACCATGGCCAACAATTATGTCTCGCCTTTCTTCCTTCTTATAATGAAAAGGAAGGGCTCCTGCTGGTAGCAAGAAAATTGGATCACATAACCCCCAAAACTGTCCAATTTGGATGACATAACCCCCTCATCCTTAAAACCAAGTTCTTAATCCCCTAAACTATCTTAAACCGGACAAATCACACCCCCCCCCCCGCCCGAACTCAACTTGAGCGGTATGGGACGGCTGTTTTGCCTAGCGACCGGCCACGTCAGATAGGGGCTAGTGCGTCCGGTATAAACGAAGCCCCGAGCCAGTTCCAACCAGACTCGTCCCCTTCCCATGCCCTTGCCCCTTTGCCTCCCTTCTCTTCTCCTCCCTCCCAGATGCAATATTGAGAGGAGCACCAAGAAAAGCAGCATGCTACTGGAGCTTCCATCTACAACCTTTAACACATATGCTCTCTGTCCAACTGTCTAAACACAAGATTTTCACTCTCTTCGTTCTTGTCCAAACATCATCATGTACATCCTTAATTAGTTGTTGCTGGAGAGGTGTGCCTGGTTTATCCAACCACTTGAAGAACAAGCATCCACCAATGCCTCCAATCTTGCAACAAAACAAAGTGGGGTATTCTTTAGAGAACAGAAACTACCAATCAATGGTTGCACTTGTGATATATCCATTCCTGTATTGTAATCGCTCCACGAAATCCAGCAAGGCATCTTCACATCGCACTCACACTTGAGAATCGGCTTGTACTCGTATAGCGGGAAATTGAAAGACCCAAATGACAGTGGTCCCGCCTCATTGAAAAACCCGCGACAAGCATGTGCTTCCTGTGATCATAATCACCATGGTGTGTGGAGGGGAGGAGGAGCAGAAAACCTAGTGGCGTTGGAGGAAGAAAGGAGAAGCACCGGCGGCGCAAGAAAGCAGAAGAAGTGGCGACTCGTTTGCTTGGAACCGGCTCAGGGGCTCGTTTTAAACCATATGCATTAGCCCTGTCCGATGTGGCTAGTTGGTGGGCTCAACCTAGGCGCCAAGTAAGCAAAACAGCCGTCCCATACCGCTCAAGTGGAGGCTGGGGAGTGATTTGTCCGGTTTAAGATAGTTTAGGGGATTAAGAACCTGGTTTTAAAGATGAGGTGATTATGTGATCCAAATTGGATAGTCCTGGGGGTTATATATACATTTTTCAAGTTATTCTTTAGAAAACCAGGTAAATAAAAAAGCTAGGATATGCATGCCATGGATATTACCCAACTTAGAATAGGGTTTAGGGTGTAGGCTTAAGGAGTTGGCTTTAATAAAATTAGAACCAAATCCTCAGGCCTAGAGCTGATAACCTATTGTCTTATTATGAGATTTTTCATCATTAGCAAAATATAATTTTTCCTGTCAAAGGTATAGAGTGCCTCGGTATTAGTGAGTGAAAAATTTCCTATTCTTGTAGGATTCAGTATCCCATGTCATCTAAATGCTGCATTTTTAGAATCTTGTGAACCAAAGCGTCCCCAAGAAACATGTAAATGTTTACTAGCTCAGAGATACGACTATCCTAGCCAAATTTTCCGTACAACCATCAGTGATGTGTCAACCCGTCATCACACAATTATTGTTAGATATACGACATGCAATGGAGAACGGAGAAGATCAAATCAACACAAAGGGACACAAGATTTTAACATGGAAAAACCCTCCAATGTGAAGGGAAAAAACACAAGAGACAGTCAGAGAAACTTTATTATATCGGTAGAGGTTACAAACATTGGGGATTTACAATGATGAAGTTATCCCGTGCGGCGGCTTACAAAGGATATATATTCTAGCGGTTACCTAGGCTAATATTGATCCATACCTCCCATCTCCTCTATGGTTCAAGCCTCCCGGCGACAGGTCTCCGCTCCGCTCCGACAGAAGTTATCCTTTATATAAATTTGGATCACAACTTAAAACTTACCACATACATGTTTCTATCCAATCAATCTGAGACGTGTGTCATTTCTAACATATTCGGCCACTCGTCAACAATGATCCATCAATGATAGCCTAGTGTATTTCCTTCAAAAATTGATAGCCCAGTGTGTAGACTATTACTAACTTGTTAAGGCATAGCCTAGTGGTGGAAAGGGACCGACGCCTTCCCACCAAGCCAGGTTCAAGGATGGTACCTGCAATATGGTTTGTTGCACCAATTATATTATAGGGGGCTTCCTTACTTACTCCCCTCCCTCCCCCCGTGGTTCTTTTCACTCTGCATATAAAATTTGTTTGAAGACAAACTACACGAAGTTTTTATATAGAAAATATGAACATGTATAATACTAAAACTACATAGTATGAAAATACATTTCATGATGCATCTGACAATATAGATTTCATATTGAGAGTGTTGAATTTTTTAATATAAAGTTAGTCAAACTTTTAAAGCTTGACTTTGACTATTTTTTATATGTAGACTAAAAGGAAAAGTGGGAGTATAACTCATGTACAAAACACATGCTCATTTTTGTTGGCAAACAAAACATGTTTATCATGACTAGCAGTATGAATTGTTTTTTGCATGAGGATAACACAAACTACCAAATCAACAGGAGGACACGTTTTTCCATTTCATCGGTCCATATCCTATAAACCTAAGAGAGTCATCTCGACTAGCTTAATTATTAATCTCAACATGCAAGCGTGCCACCTCACCATACAAGTATGACTGGGATAAGGCCCATCTCAACATGCAATCATGCAAGGGAAAAGACCCACCACAACATTCACCCATGAATGGAAAAATGTTTTCGATTTAATATTCTACTTATATTTAGTAAACATTGTTACAACTATACATAATCAAATATAATAAGTCATATGCATTTTAAATTTTGGTTCTCATGTTATCAACCCAGTTTTCATCAACCAATTCCCGTAGAAACGCGTGAGGTATCCTCTAGTTAATGAAGTGCTACTAACAAAGTGCAATCAATGGACTTGCTAGGTTTTGGAGGACTCGAACATGGTGCATCAGATCGGCACATCTTTCTGGGAGCTTCACTTACCATCGTTCCCGGCATGCTCGAAATCAGAGGAGCCATGCTCCAACCCATCATTAGCAAACGAAACCAGCGAGGCTGGCATCATGTTGGAAGACCTCGATCACAACGCCATTGAGGGGATGATCTCTGAGCTAAGGGAGGTCGAGTGCCTCTCTGACGTCAACCTTGAGTGCGTCACAAAGGAGATGGATGAGTTCCAATTCCTCCTCGAGGGGCTGGACAGTTGTGCTCTCGAGGACAACTGGGTCATGGACAGGTCCTTTGAGTCCATTTCTTCCCCGCAAACGGTGTCGTCTATGGACTACCCATGCACGGAAGATGTGATCGTCACTTTAAGTAGCTCCGTTCAAGGTACTCGACCATCCTGTTTTATAGCCTGGAGGAGGTCACTGGAGTTGAAAGATATGGTTGTGCGGGTCACCGACACCGAGGAGTCACAGAAGTTGCTAAAGAAAATTGTGGCTGGCGGTGCATGGACGAACAATGGTGATGGTGGCAGTATGGCAAGAGATCGGGAAAGTAACATCAAGAACCATGTCATATCAGAGAGAAGGCGTCGCGAGAGGCTCAACGAGATGTTCATGGTTCTCAAGTCACTCGTCCCATCCATTCACAAGGTAGTAATATTAAATATGGTATTCCTCGGCCGCCGTATAGAAATATTCAGTTTTATTTATTATATTCCCTTCTAAAAGAATTTTTAGTTATCTTGCACACATTTCTTTTTAGCGAATTGCACCATTTGTTTTTCATACAGTAGCTTTTATTTCTGGATCATTGTTAATTGCAGGTGGACAAAGCATCAATCCTCCTACAAACGATAGCTTATCTCAAGGAGCTGGAGCAAAGGGTAAAAGAGCTAGAATCCAACAGAGCAACAATAGAATGGAGGCTCCATGATGTCGTAGGCGGGAAGAAGAATGTCTCAGTTGGATCCAAGAGGAAGGCATTGGAAAGGGAGCATAATGATGGCCAGAGCAACATCGTCAATGTGACCGAGATGTAGGGATTATCTGTGTCCTACAACTATTTAATCCCATTTGGAAATAGTTATTCACTATATATGGAACTATTGTTGATGGAGCTATAACTTGAGGAATCTATACATACTCATGGTGTACTTGAGTAAATACTTAATGAAGATTATTGGAATACGGTATCAAAGAATATACAGGAAAAATCACCCGAGTACAAGTACTAATTGGAAGGAGCTAGGTTTATTGTCAGACTACAGCCCTGATGAAAATTAACCTACATAAGTAAATTGATATTTAATTATTACACATGACTCACACATGTGTGTTCGAGGACGAAAGCAACATTGTCCAATTACAGATGGATTATATTATGGTTGTTAATCTTATCTGGATTATGTTTAAAACACAAGTTTAAACAACTTGAAAAGTCACATTTGTAAAACACACGTGATCTTAGAAAATAGGAGCACAAGGCTAGTCGTAGTGGGGAGTAACTTAGACTAGTGTCATGTATATGATACTAATCAATGTTACTACATTCATAGTGCAAAGTATCATGATCGATGCATTTATTAGGTCGTAGACTCACTTTGCATTAGGTTGCGTTATGTTATGGTGCATATTTAGAGCAAGTACAATAAGTTGATGTAAATGGACTATGAGGATTTAGATATTGTGTTTTGCTGAATTGGAAGAGAGGGAGATAAAGAAGTTGGATGTAGATTTACAACCGGATGTAGCACGGGCTCCAAGAAGTTTTGTAAGCATGGAAGGTGGGTCATATGTTAGTAAAGTAACACTTGTAGCTAATTGCGATACATGTTAGCTATTACATTGAATATAGATGACATGGAAACATGATATAGACAAAAACCGGCTATATTACTAACCATGCTCTTATGTTACCATAAACACCTCTCTCATCATTACCTACTTGCCACATTAGCAAACTTACCTTGAGGTGTGTTATGTTACTAGTTAAGCTACTTCCACTATGTCTAGCCTAAGTAGGTTTCACCCTCTAGCCTCAATATGCATTGTCGGCGGCACCACCAGTAAAAACTTAAGATAGAAGAATAGAGGGTAGGCCGAAATCAAAAGTTCTTACATTGATATCAGCAAAGGTTTTGGTCGCGGTTTAACCAAGTCCATACCAAACTCTGTTGTCACCACTAGTGACCAACTTTGATGCATCCGCGGCAAACATTGCAATCAAAAATAGTTCACAAGAAAACAATTTTTTTTGAGAACTTTTATTTTTCAGTGAAAATTGTATTGCCATGGAAGTACTTTTATGTTGCCACGGTAGCAGATTTTGTTGTCATGGCGGTTGTTTTCTATAAACTTTCAAAACTTAATAAAACTAACAACTTATAAATAAAAGGGATAGAGAGAATTGATCAAAACTTCAGAATTTTGTACTTTTGAAAAGAATTTGATAACCAAGGTGATCAGGCCTAATTAACAAACAATTTCAAATTTACAATACTGGCAAACTTCAAACAACACTTATGTTTCCTCAACTTGGATAGGAAAGGTTCCAATCATAAGAGTTTGATATTTCCTTTTAGACGGAATAATGGGCAGTTCAAATTCATCAATAATGATAGTTATAATTTTTGCATCCTTTTGGGAACCATTCCTTTTATCAAACTTCTTCAAAAAATAAGCAGTATGCTATTCCCATTAACATGAAAGTAACCATGTTTTTGTTAGGATCAATGATAACCCTTGCGGTATTAACAAAAGGTCTCCCAAGAGTGACATATAGGTTGTTATCCTCAGGCATCTCAACTCTCAAGTACAACAAAGTTTGTTAAAGATCAAAACATTAGCAACCATAAAAGGTACATTGTCACATATGCTTATAGTTATAGCAGTAGTCTTATCAGATATTTGCGAAGATATATCAGTAGGCGTAAGTTTATCAAGTTAAACCTTTTATAAAGAGAAAAAGGCATAACACTAACACATGCACCTAAATCACATAAAGCAAACTTAGCATAATAAGTATTAGTAATGGTGCATGGTATGGTAGGTATTCCTTGATCTCCAAGTTTTCCAGTAATATTTTCTTCAAGAGAATAATTTGTAAGCATTGTAGATGTCCCCGGTATTTGAAATCTTCCTCTTAATAGTAACAATATGTTTCATATACTTGGAATAAGGAGGAACTTTAATAGAATCGGTCAAAGGAATTTGCATGTAGAGAGAACTAAGCAAATCAACAAACCTAGCAAAATGTTCATGTCTTTAGTTTTAGAAAGCTCATTACGAAAACACACAAGTTTTGAACAAATGGCTCTCTTTATTTACCATAATTCCTAGCTTCTTTATTTCTCTTACCATGTTTCTTAATTTGAACATGAACATCTTCCTCTATAGCAGATTGTACTTCTCCTTCATTTTCCTTATCAGACTCTATAACATCATCATTCTTATCATCTTGTTGAGAGAGTTCTTGTTCATCCCCACTCCGAATCTCAACATCAGAAATAGAAACATTATTAGGATTCTCTTGAGTTTCATTAACAATATGAGGTTCCCGAGAACTATCATAAGCAGGTTCAACCTGTTTAGACTTATTTTCCTTTTTCTTTCTAGATGAACGAGAAACATTGCTATCAATATTTTGAGAATCTTTTTTCTATTCTTTTAGGGTGTCCATTAGGATATAGAGGTTCTTGAGTATGGGCACCTCCTTTAGTACAAACATAAGCATCATATTTCTCAGCAGATTTAGCCATATCACGTAATAAATCTTGAGCACTCAGCACTTGTTTAAGTTGAACCTGTATCATTCTGGGCACCACCGCCAAAGATGGAGGGAAGCGATCAAGTAGAACTAGGAGATTCTCAAGGGTGCGGGGAGGAGAGAGAAAGAAGAAAAATGTGGAGAGGAGGAGACTGGGAAAGAATCAGGTGCCCCAAAGTCTCGTATGCTCCCATGCTCCAACGTTCAAAAACTCAAATTTGAACGTTTCAAAAAGTCCAGAAAAAAGTGGACGCTCACAAGACATATATGTCTACATCCCCTAAATAGTTCATGTTCAAATTCGAAATGCACACAGAGAACAAAAGTAACAAATCCAGCATGAATAGTGTCAAAAAAAAGACAAGAAAAAACATTATTCACATATAGATTTGTCTTCTTTTGTTTCCTGGTGTGTGTTTTGATTTTAGATTTGAAATATATGGGAATAACAGAACATTCACAAAAAAAACCCAGAATTTTTTGACGAGCAAGATATTCTCCCTAGGAGACTCTCAAGGGTACAAGGAGGAGAGAAAAGGAGAAGGAAAATGAGGCCCATGCAGTTTCTTTTTCTTGGACTACTCCTTCAGCGTCATTTTGACAACATATACATAAAGAAGTTTGACTTACGATAAAGCTACAACTTTAAATAATTTCAACAAACTGAGTAGATGGATAGAGACAAGTGATAGGTACCACTTGGACATTGACCCTAATACAACATTGGTTTGAATTTGGAAGTCAAAAATACAGGACAGAACATACAAACATTTGATCTAGATGGAAGTACAGACTCATCTTCTCATCCGTCGTCTATTGCAAGTCATACAACATACTTGAAGGTATATATATGTGTTAGAGGTACAAAACAATGCCGTGAGCGGCGCGCCTATGATTCGGATGGGTAAACACATCACTCTACAGAAACTCTGAAAATTCACATCGGAGCAGTCAAGGGGAGGGGACGCATAAAATCAACTGTGGTGGGGTTTTTGAATTGACCCAGAATGCATATTGATATACATGCCGCTCTGTCCAGACACAGCTAGTCGCACATACAACGAAGACATCATCGATCAGCCGGTGATGATGCCCGCCAGGACATCGGTCTTCCCTCTTGCGAATATGGTGTACACCAGGCGTATCGCGTCTAGCCAGCCGTCGAGAGACTCCCAGGTATCAGCAACCTGACACAGCGAAAACATAGAGGTGGACAATTAGTTTGAAAACCAACAACGCTTTCTAAGGCATCAGATCAAGAGGAGTTCAAGAAGAGGAGGCGCATACCAAGAACACGGGCCCATGCGTTGTGTTTATACAGAGGCCAGCGCCAGGCGGCAGCGTCAGATCGGAGCACGTGGACACTGAAACTATGTCCGCGACGTCTACCTTGATAAACCTTTTGGCTTTCTCCACGAGCGCGTTTGCTTTGACAGGTGCGCTTTCGGAATCATTGACCTTAAATTTATGATTGCAAACTCAGTAGCATAAAACAAAGATGGATCCTACCAGTGATATGAATAGACACACAAGTATGCTATGCGTTATTATCAGTAACACAACTACCTGCTGGAGTTCCGTATGGTTTAAGATGAACTGTGACCTCTCCCAATGTTTGTGTGGTGCAACGGGGTCGTCTGCCGGAGGAGCAGTCAAATATCCCACTTTCAAATATGGCAACGGTAGCTGCAAAACAAAGCATAGCAGCAAGGATGTCACAAACTCCATAATCGAGACTGACCCAACATATGCGTACTTACCAAAAAAAAATTGAAAATTAAATATAAAAAAAAAGGAAGATGAATGTTCTCCTCGGTGCTCACACACTGAGGGCATGCTCACAAATCTTACTGGAGAGGCACACTTAGAAGTTCAGAGTTTACATTCTGTAATTAGAAGAAGGCATTTCATGATTTGTGTGCTTCTATTACTACGTACTAGTTTTTATGTTCTGCTTTGTGCACAACCATGTAATCAAATCAATTGAATTTCAATAACTGTGCTCAACTTTTAGAATATGATGGATAACTCGTGGCTAGCTGGAGCAGGAGTGCTCCCAGGCACGCCCACCAGCATTTGAGTCTCAAACTCCACAGGGTGGGTGTGCACATATCTTGTTTAGAAAAAATGCCACCAGGGGCTAGTCCCCGGTTGGTCGAGTTTTGATGGATAACTCGCAAAATCAAGAATCCAGTATTCCCTTTTTTTTGACAGGGTATTCCTATTTCAAGTTAGCCCTGACACCAGCCAAATAGCAACATACAGGACATCTCAGGTTCATCTACGATCTACCGGAGCACCAACCAGTTAAATACAGAGATGGGCTGCCTAAAGGTAATACACAACACATGATACAATTGTACAGACTGTAGAGAAAAAAATAACTGAAATCTTAGAGCTGCCAACGTACCATTGACCGGACTAACCGTAGAGCACTGCGGTAAACCTGCATTAAGCAAACAACAGAATTTAAGTAGGCGTTGACAACTGTTATGCCTAAATATTAGTTAATGAGTAACCAACAAGTGGAAATTAATCTTCTAGATACATCATGCTAAAAGGCCCACAATCTTGCATATGAGAAGTACCCCTGAAAACTATAAGGTGCTACCAAAGCCCATGGGCTCACTATTGAAAACTGGAAGCGATTAAATCGGTAGACTGACATACAAGTATAACAATCAGAAAATACTGAAATTGGTGACGAGTAAACAGTTCTACATCAACAAATATAACGTTGTGGTAAGATTTTATTACAATCAAGGGCAAACAGCAAGACTTTCACAACTTAGGGAAATAAAATAAAGCTGAGTTAGAATATTTTAAGGTGCGAGATAACTGAATTGCTTACAGTGACAATGTAAAAACGCAAGCTTCCAGAAAGAACCGATAGGGAAATTAGCAGGCAGCACAGTGGCAAAAAAAGAAATCACATACCGAATAATTTGGCTTCAATGCATGAGCAGCTGCAACGTAAATAGCAGACTGACTATACAGATCATTTGGAGAGGTATCAGGACCCCCAGACCTTGAGGTATCCTCGGCCAAGCCATACTGCAGCATAAAAAGGAAACAAGAGGGCGTTGATTATTGTTACCAGAGTTCAATAAGCTAGCGTGTATTCAAATTGAAGCAGTGCTGTCCACCGTTTCAGTCACTATCAAATAGAGTAAGAAAACACACCAGGACAGTTCCAAGGTTGTAAATAGCCCGGTGGAAGTCAAACTGCAACTGGATGGCAGAACGAAACTGTGCGACAAAACAAAAGGAACTTAGTTTCAACACTTCCTTGAATATACATTTTGTGATAAAGCAATGCTCAGAAGTAATTTCCACAAAGATGGAAAGTGGAACTACCTTACTTATAGCTGTTTTTATGATTGTTTGCTTGTCTTTAGCAGGAACAATCGCGCTCAATTCCTGCATCACAAGTTTGTACCCTTGAAAATGAGTGAAAAGCAAAATGTATGGATGAAGAGTTAGTCATTTCTAATATTACAGTGCATACGCTAATGTACCTGTAGTCCAAGGCCCCAGTTGTTGAGAGCCTGCAATCAAAGAGACAGACACACAATAACTGAGGCATGAAGATTAATGGCCAATTACATAGATTTAGAGGATTGATGGAAAACAAGAAGAAATTAACTACTTCATGCAAGATCATGGAATTTGAATGTAAAAGGTCTTATTTCAGAGAACTGATCTGACATACAGAATGTAAAGCAATTTAACTTGATGTATCAAATATGAGAACTTTATGTAACTTGGGCAAAAATGGATGGAATCATTTAAACAGTGTTCTCAGAAGAGGTCGTCTAACGGAGATGTAAGCCATTGATGTTTTATCCAGGGGATGTATACAGAATCATACAGATTGACTGCTCAAAAGCAACTGTACGGACTCTCACAAGGTTTTCTCCAGTGCAACCTTATAACTGCGGTAGTGTGGAGTAATAGCAAAAAGAATATTTGTGTGATATCATATGTTTGGTGATGGTGTGCATTTATGTTGCTGGTATTCGTGATGAATATTGTTCGCACCATATTCCAATTGTTTCCTACGGTGAACTTTCTACCACGTTATTTAAAACACTTCAAAATTAGGAGAAGCATTTATTATTTTCCATAAATCAGTCAAGAGAGTCAGTTCTCACCTGGGGGCTGTTCCAACTTAACTGGACTGCCTTGTCGTAGTTCCTTATAGCCTGAAAAGGAAGAAAACAATGAGTATATAGTAACTCATCAAAATCCAGCATTTGAACAATATAGTATTTTTTTAATGTGGAAAAAAAATGACCAGGCCATTTTTTCAACGTAATGGTAAAATCGGGAATGTTATCAATCAGTTAAGAAGCACGCCCTTATTCTTAAGAAAGAATAATATGCAGCAAGAAGGAAATGGTAAGGGACTAAATATTATATTTTACTTAACGCTGGGAGTTGCAAACTTGATTTCTAGACTACTACTATTTGACAGAGTAACTATGTAATCAAGAATTTTAAATAAATATTATTAGTTCGTAAGTTCAGTTAGCGACACTAGGAAATAGCATTGCCCCTTTTCTACTGACAATCTGAACAACACCAAAACTGGAACAGTGGATGTGACCTTGAAATATAACAGAACAGGGGATTCGAACCTTTTGCCCTTTGGTCTAGCATAGTAAAAACAGAACCATCACGGAATGCAAGCAAACTTTATTAGCATTGTTATTACCTGCTGCCAGAGTTCTTCAGCCTCTTTGGTACGCCCACGCATTTTGGCCCGATCAGCTATAGCAATAGCCCAGTTATAATATGCCTAAAAGGATAAGAAAGAGGCATGAGAAGTTGAGAACTGTTATGTTTTTCAGCAGAGTAGCAAGTTAGCATGAGGCATAAATGCATAAATGATATTCATGTGCGTCTCATTGATTTTCTTTGGTACAAAATTAGTGGTCCATGCCAAGGCACTATGGTACCAATTCTCTTTGGTATAACAAGGCAAAAATCTGAACAATTTCCAATATAGTCCAGAACATGAACCAATAAACTCGGAGTGGTGAACTTACATCATACAGTGTTGGGCAAAGTCGTGTAGCTTCAGCATACTTCTTGCAAGCCTCCTCAAGTAATGAATCTTTCGAAGAATCAGAATTAGGATCCACGTTGTCTGCACTTTCCTGCAAACATATTTGAAAAGGTTAAAATATTTCCCTCGCAATGTTCATTTTACTAGCATGCTTTAAGCAACAGAATAAACGAAGGCCTGCAAAGGTCATCTTCAAGTAACGTACGAGCCGGTGTGTACTGCAAATAAGGAATGCACTTTTACCTGGAGAACTAGGGCCCAGTTATAATATGCATCAGGGTCTTCTGGATTTCTTTCAATGGCGCTAATATATCTGCAAAACATACCGTTAGAAAACATGCAAAGTTTGAGCTAATTATAATATTACTACAAGATTGGGTTAATCAGGTGAGTAAAACCAAAACCTTTTCGCTGCAAAGGTAAGAATACGTTGGCGAGAGCGACCTTCCTCATCAACTCCAGTGACACTATTTATCAAGTCCATGGCAACATCATGATGGGTTGAGAGCTGCAGGCTGTCCTGGCTGAAATGGAAAAATGGAAGAGTTCTATAACTTGTGTTTATCATAGCTAATTCAAGAATATGTCAATAACCGAATGCTTAAATGTTATACTCTATTATTTCCCTTTTGGCAGAAGATAAATTGGCAGTGCCAGCTGTTAAGAAGGCAACTTGTAGTCACATGAGGCCATGGGCCAATATATACACGTACTGGACTGGCCTAATATATGGAAAATTGGAAACTAAAGACTCCCTCTGTAAACTAATATAAGAGCGTTTAGATCACTACTTTAGTCAAGCATCCACAGTATATTAAGTTGGCGCTACTACAGGCTTGCAGTGCGGCAGCCCCCTGCGCCACGAAACTCCATCCGTTTCATTTTCTCCCCCCACCAGCGGCGCCCAGCACTATC
>NC_041387.1:682520085-682532731 GCF_002162155.2 Triticum dicoccoides | reverse complement strand
ACTGCCCACCAACGCTTCGCCACCCCTCCTCTCCCAACACTGGCACCTTCTCCTCCAGCTCCGATGCCTCGCCGCCGCCGCCTATGGTCGTCGACCGTCATTGCCTCCAGTGGTGTCAAGTCGGGGCGCAGCTGTCCCCCGAACAAGCTCTCAGCTAGGCCCATCAGGGCACTCCTTACTTGCCAGACGTCATCGCCTCCACCACACCCACACAGCTCAAACAGCGCAATGTATGTCGGCCGGTACTTGACATACTTAAGCGTGCACGCCCTGGACATTGGGTTGCTACCTACAATAAAATCATAGACCTGTATTCCATGCCTACTAGCAGCAGCCATCTGAAGCAGCAGCACACAGCACATTTCATTCCAAGCTTCACGGGACATGAATCAACACATCTAGTCAATTAAACCGTGCTGCAAAATGACATGAGGGATCCAGCCTGAGACATCTAACAAGTCAAGCAACCCATATGCGCAACTGGAAGCAGCAAGCAAGCAAGCAATTCAGGTTCAGCGCAGCAGCAACGAGCACCGTACAGATACAGAGCTAAGCAGGAGCAGCGCAATTGCGCGCAAACTACATCAGAGATCTGCAACTAAGCGCAACCAAGCGGCACAAGACTGCTAAAGTAGAGGTCGTTGGTTGGGGCGATGGAGATCCGGGCGGCCCGGCGCGGGCAGGGAGGGAGGGAGGGAGGGAGGGAGCGGGCAGTGACCTGGAGCGCTCGGGGGTGGCGGATCCGGGCCCATTCCCGTCGGCGGCGAAGTCGGATCTCCCGGCGGCGGCGGCCTCGGCGGCCTCCCCGAGCAGCTCCCCCATGGTGTAGGGGCGCCAGCCGTCCGCGTTCGTCCCCGCGCCCTTGGACGGCTCCGATCTCGCCGCCACCTCCTCCTCTGCCGCCGGCGCGGCGGCAGCGGGCGACGGCGGCTCCGGTTCCGGGTGGTCCGGGGCCCCGGCGCCGTTGGGGAGCTCCGGGTCGGCGGGCTTCGGCTGCGTGGACTCCTCCATGTCCGGCATCCGGCGAGAGATCTGGGACTCTGGCTGTCAAGTGCGGGCGGGCGATCTCCAACTGTGGTGTGCTGTGGGGGTTGAGAGCACGAGAGAGAAGCTTCTTGCCACGTCTTGGCCTCACTCCTCAGGGCATCTCCAGCCGTTGGCCCCCCAGGATGCATACAAAGCCCCCTCTGGGGCGAGCCGGCGATACACTCGACGCTGGGGCGGTTTTGCGCCCAGTCGTCGCCTTCAGCTCGCCCCCAGGCGTCAAAATTGGCCCGCTTTGCAGCCCAATTTCGGCGAATAAACGGCCCATATGGGCAAAAATAGGCTCATAATCGGCGTGGTTTCGCCGTGTCTCGGCGTTCAATTATCAACACAATTATTCCTTTTCACATATTTCATCTCAGAAAAATCAAATACTTCAACAAAATACTACAACAACAAATAGTTCAATACAAATTATATAGTTCAACAAATAAAAACTCGTATTTCATCACGCGGCGTCCCCTTGAGCCTCCTAGGTGCTCAATTAGATCTTTCTGCAGTTAATGATGCACCTGTGGGTTTCGGATCTCCTGACGCATACTGAGATAGGCAGTCCAAGTTGCCGGTAGCTGGTGATCAACTTCGGCTAGAGGACCCTGCCTGTAGTATGGTTCAGTGTCAAACACTGGGTCTTCTTGCTCGCTCTCGATGATCATGTTGTGCAAGATGACACAGCAAGTCATGATATCCCACATTTGATCTTTCGACCAGGTCTGAGCGGGGTACCGAACAACAGCGAATCGAGATTGGAGCACACCAAATGCCCGCTCGACATCCTTCCTGCAAGCCTCTTGAACCTTCGCAAACCAGGCGTTCTTGCCTCCTGCCACAGGGTTTGAGATCGTCTTTACAAATGTCGACCATCTCGGATAGATGCCGTCAGCTAGATAGTACCCCTTGTTGCATTGGCTTCCTCCTCCAGCAACGCGGCGAGCTCTTCCTCCTCATCCGAGTCCATCGCCGAGACAGTCAAAACGTCGAACACCTTGCGCTCGGTGGGCGTGTACCCGCTGTTAAACCGCGCCTCCGCGGCCGGAGACGGCGGCCGGAAATGACCAGCTGGCTGCGGGAGGGGCTGCCGCGGCGAAGCGCTGCTATTTTCCGGCGGGGAATGGCTATCTAGCGGAGTAGACCGGCGGCCGTCGCCGGGATGTAGCTAGTGGTGGCCGAGGGCGCGGGGGGTGCGAGGCGAGTCGGGGGAAGAAAACCTTGACTTTTCCCCTGTCGGTGTGGGCCAGGCGTGCTTTTTCCTAGCGCCGGAGCCCCCAACGGCTTCCCAGCGCGTCGGGTTCGGTCTGTGACCGCCGGGCGGAAAAAAGGTCCGAACCGGTGAAAATCGGGCTCTTGGGGGCGCGACTGGGCCATTTTTTCGGCGCCGGCGCGAAAAAATCGCCTGGGGAGGCCTTCCTGGGGCGCGGCTGGAGATGCCCTCAGTGTGCAATGCGCTCTCCTACAATCACGATGCAAACTTGTGTGTTTTCGTCACACCTCCAAAGCGGACCCTCAAATCGCCCGCATCCGGCCGGACCGCGCTGTCCGGACATAATTTACCAACCAAGCACGGCACCACATCGGTACACAGAGCGGTCTGGATATCCGTTTTCCCGCGCATCGAAACCAAACAAAGAGAGACTCTGCGGGGGTCCGGACATCCTCATGATAAATCAAAAGCCGCCACGTACCCCCCTCTTCGTCCGGACGGCGGAAAACCGCTGGCTATAGTTGTTAATTGGCGGAAGGCTAGCATGTTCAAAGATGAATGGTGATTAGTATTTGGGCATTCGGCGGAAGCTTTGCAGATAGATTTGGGTATTTGGCGGGAGGTGTACTTCGCCAAATTCTATTAAGGTTTTTATCACACGTTTGACGGAATGACGGAAGATTTGCAAATAGATTTGGGCATTTGCTGTAAGGTTTGAAAATGATCAAACCCATTTTTGCGGAGGTGTATGATTAGCAAGGTGATTAGTTGTTTACTACTAAGGTTTTTTTATTAAGTTTCTTTATAACATGTTGGCAAAAGGTTGTTAATTTGCAGAAGAATTTGGCGAAATCTTGTTTTTTTAGTTAATGAAACCGAACACTTGGGGTATATGGTTGGATGCCGCGCTCCCGTATCCATGTCCGGACACCAATCCAGACCGGTCCACGGACAAATACCGTGTCCATTTTAGGGAGAATCAGCGTTGGAGATGCCCTTATTACTTACTTACTTCATTCCAAAATATAAGGTGTGTTAGTATTTTCAAAATTCAAACATATGCATGTTTGATCAATTTTTTAGAAATATATATTAATATGTACTGTGCCAATTTTTTATCATTAGATCCATCACAAAAGTATTTTTATATTTTATTTAATTTTGTATTGTAGATGTTGGTATTTTATTCTATAATTTTGTTCAAAAATACATAAGTTTGACTTGCACATAAACCATAGACAAGCAATTGTTCCCCCGCCGCGCCCGGAACCCCGCACCCCATCCATCCATCCATTGATGCGGATTGTGCCGTCGGCCATATTGGGCAGAGGAGAGAGAAGTCCATATTTCAACCCTGAACTAACCACACGGTTTAATTTACAACCCCAAACTCCGAAACTGGTTGAAATACACCTCCAACTAACCTTGAGGTTCACAACTCAACCCTGGTTTTGGTTTTGAGTTAGTCGGGCGGTTTTGACTTCTACACTGCCAACTCAGCTGGCGCAAATGAAAAAATCCCCTCTTTTTTTTTTCTTATTCCTAACCCCGACCACGAACACACGTAGCAGCAGCTTTTCGCCCACGCAGCTCGTTCGGGAAAATGATTTAGATAACCATGTGGAAGAGAATGAAGTAAATCAACACACCACTTACAAAAGCATAGTAATTCAACATTAGATCGCACCACTTCTTGACCCATCCATGACTAGATTCATATTTCATCGTTGTGCTCGCGGTGGGAGGTGGGTCGGAATGAGCATACCCTTGCCTCCGCGTACACCTTCCCCGGCCGGCAGAAATAACCTTGCTCCGGCGCGCAGTGCGAGTCCTCAGAGCACACGCAAAGCCCTTCAATGGCGCAACCCTTGTGGACGACGTTGGGGCTCCCATCGACGCCGAGCACGTGGTCGCTCCACTCGCTAGAGAAGACCCCGTCCGGGTCGTACCTCTCCTTCACTTTGAGGAACTCGCCGGCCTTTGCGTACTTCGCGACGGCGCCGTCGAAGGCGAAGTTGCGGTTCTTGCCCCACTGCGGGACGGCGCCGTACTTGCGCAAAGCCATCTGCTCGAGCTCGTCGATCACATCGGAGTGGGCGCGCGGCCTGCCCTGGGTGTAGCTCCGGTAGTAGGTGAAGTCGAAGTTGACCGACTCCTCCGCCTTGCCGAGGTAGGCGGAGGAGGCCCCGACGTAGCGGATGAGCACGCCCATCTTGGCGTCGAGGCCGCATAGGGCACGCGGGTCGAGGTCGCGGAGCCGCTGCATGTCGGCGACCAGCGCCGGGGCCTTGGAGAGCGCGACGCTAAAGCCGGTGTTGTAGAAGAAGAGGCTCCGGACACGTGGGTCCCACGGGCACGAGGAGCGGACAACCAGGGTGTCCCTGGCATTGATGCACGAGCCGGACGCCTGGATGCGGTGCTGGTACCCGACCACCGGGTACCCCGTGAAGGAGGAGCCGTCGTTGGTGAAGCCGTATGCCTGCATGGGGAACGACGCCGGCAGCACCCCCGCGGCCAGGCACCGCGCCATGTCGTTGCTTTCCTCCACGTGCTCCTCCGCGACTCTCGCGATGACGAGCCCGAGGGTTGGGAAGGAGCGGAAGCCGAGGTAGTCGTTGAGGCCGTCGCCGGGCGTCGAGACGTCGACACGGTCGTCCTCGCGGTAGATCACCTTGCCCTGCCGCGGCAGCCACGTCATGTCGCCGAACTCGTGCAGATGGCCCCACACGGCCACCTGCGCCGCCAGGTCAGAGTCGTCGCGCTCCAGGAACGTGACGGACCGCTTGAACATCGGCTGCAACTGCAGAGTAACCTGCGCAAGCATGACACACATACACATAAGATTTTGTGTACATCGAAGCGATATATACAAAAATTGTACGCTGTTCACCGTTGTGTGTGTATGTGTACGTATGTATGTATGTATGTATGTATGTGCGTACGTATGTATGTATGGATGGATGCGCATTCGTAGGCAAGCAAGTGACACAAGACTCACTTCAGCACATTGGCATGCATGCGCATTGGCAACTACCACACGTGTAGGACGTACCTGCGAGACGACGCCAAGGACGCCGAGGGAGACCTTGGCGGCGTCGAGGTCGGGGTGGTCGGCGCCGAGCTCCCGGACCACGGCGAACCCCTGGCTGGCCGGCGCCGGCGTGACGATCCTCATCCCGACCACGTACTCGTGCACGGCGCCGCCCTTCCCCCACAGCGAGCTGCCGTGCGCGCCCGTGGCCAGCAGGCCCCCGACGGAGACGCCGTACCAGTAGGGTGAGTGCGGCAGCGCGAGCCCCGCGGCGGCGGCGTCGCGGATCAGGTCGCGCAGCACCATGCCGCCCTCCACGGTCATCAGCCCCCTGGCGGCGTCGACGCGCACCGTCCGGTTGAGCCGCGCCGTGCTGATGACGGTGCCGTCGCGGCCGCCCGGGCAGGCCAGCTTGGGGAAGCTGTGGGAGTGCCTGGGGACGGCCTTCACCTTGCGCTTGGCGGCCGCGGCGGCCGCCACGGCGGCCACCAGCTCGGCCTCGGTGCGCGGGAACGCGGCGTCGGCGGCGCGGCAGGCGGTGCGGTCCGGGAAGGAGCCGTAGGCGTTGGCGAGGGTGCAGTCGGACGTGCCGCGCGCGCAGGTCACCGCGTCCGGCGGAGGGCTGGAGCCGGCGCGGCGGCTCAGGAGGAGGCCCAGGGCCAGGAGGAGAACCGCCGGAAGCAACGACGACGACCTGCTAGCCTCCATGTACGTACGTACCGCGCCGGCGGCAGGCAGGCATGGACGTACTTGAATGCGAGTGATCGGTAGCTCCTAGTGCTTGTATACGCAAGGCGTTGCTTGGGTAGACGGTAGCGAGTGAGCTAATAAATGGAGAAGATGTTACGTGTATATGGCCACGTACGATCGAAATATGATATCTCCACTACGTATTAATTGTGTATATAACTATATAAGCGGCCCATGTCGTATACTCCCTCCGTTCCTAAATACTTGTCTTTTTAGACATTTCAAATGACTACTACATACGGATGTATGTAGACATATTTTAGAGTGTAGATTCACTCATTTTGCTCCGTATGTAGTCACTTGTTGAAATGCCTAGAAAGACAAGTATTTAAGAACGGAGGGAGTATATAAAACCAACGTCTTTAATTTCCTTCGCTCTCATTCAACAAGTTAGTTCACCACACTTATGTTTTAGTTTAGAAGAGGGATTTTAGCTGCTTTAGAGTCTTTCAAAAGAGGATAAACACGTAGAAGATTTGTGTTTGGCATCAAATTTTGGCATGAAAAATAAAGCGTGGTTAAGATCGACTTAGATGAAAAAGTGTTCTGCATGAAAATCCTTTCTCCCGTCAAGACAAACATTTTTGCTCTTTGTATATTCTCAATCCAATATCGTATGCAAAAGTTACACTCAAAACTGTGCACTACAACATCGGAATTTTACCCTATAGATTAGAGGTGATGGCTAATTAAAAAAACACAATCACAAATATTTCTAGAGTGCAGTTTTTTGTAACTCGAGCTCCACATCCGTTCATTCTGCAGTACTCTATGTAGAGACATGTGCTATATATGTGAGCAGTTCTTGCCAGTAATTAACAGAGGATGAACATTTCACGTCGCCCCACCCAGACTAGACGCACATGATGCGTTGTACATAAAATAAATGGGGTGATCCCCTGGTCTTTCTCTCACATTTCACCTCCCTCTCTCACATGAGTACAGTTGATTTAGATCCAGCCATGGTTGATTACTGCTGCAGAATGTGACGTGAGATGGAGAGGCTGGGCCAATGCATGCTGCACCTTGACAGAAGTGTGGACAGAGAGACTGTGAAAAAACAGAAAGAAGAATCATTTTGATATAATCCGGAGAGAAAGCGTGTGTGTGAGAGAGAAATCTGCTTTTTTTTAGAGAAAATAAAGAGCGAGCCGTGAAAGAGGAAGATCAATTTTACAGGAGAGAACTTCTATTTTGTGAGAGAGAGACGGGATTGTTTTGAGTAGGGAGAGCCAAAGAGAGCTGCATGTGACAGACAAGAGGGAGAGGGAGTGTGTCAGAGGCTCAGAAGAGCTGCATGCGAGCAGGAATCAACACCCGAATGAGTACAAAACTACAAACACCCCTCTGCTATTGCTTATGTCCACAAACATTTTAGAAAATCAGTGAACATATTTTGAAACAATTCTCAACATTGTTGGAAAAGCGAACAATTTTTTAAAATGTGATCAATCCTTTTTATTTTTGATCATTTTTGCTAAGAAACTAACATTTTTTTGAATCCAAACTTTTTTTAAAATGTAAACCAAATCTGAAATTTTGACCATTTTAAAATACTATTAACATTTTTTGGTATCCAAACATTTTTTTAAATGTAATTTTTTTTTGAAAATTTTGACCATTTTTAGAAATTATGAACATTCTTTGGAAACATGAATATTTTCTGAAATTTGGAACATTTTTTAAAATATGAACCAAATTTGAAAACTATGAACACTTATAAAAACATGAGAAAAGTGTGATTTTTAAAAAAGGAAATAAAAAGAAATAACAAAAAAGAAATCAGAAGAATAGTAGAGGAAATAAAACTAAAAAGTCTGGTATAGGAAAACCAAAATAAATTATAGGGCACCCCTCTCAAAAGTCACAACGACCTTCTCTAGTATGGGCAAGTGTCGCACTGCATGTGCGCCACTTGTTGCAACTTGGAGGTTTTTCTTTTTTCATAGATTCATTTTTTTCAAAATGTTTAATCTCTTGAACCGCGTGTTCAAATCATGAACTATTTTCATGTTGAATTTGTCACATCAAGATACTCGAAACTAGTTTCATGATAATAGATTTTGATGAAATTTTTTGCATGAAATCAGGAATTAAAAGAACAAGAAACAAAAAAAACAAAATTAGGAAAAAATACAAAAACCAAAAAGACAAAACCAGGAGCTTGGGTTCACGCCTGATATGTTGGCCCCGACGCTAGGTGAACTTTTTGAAGACGCAGACCCACAGGGCATTAAGAGGAAGCAGCTAGAAGGAGGAGAAATAATGACAACCCATGGCCCAATAGAGTGGGAGGTCAAAGTTGGGCTGCATGCTGCGAGCATTTTATGTAAAAGGGGGTCAGGATCGTAGATGTGAGGCATCAAGAAATAATAAGTAAAAAAACTATGCGAAGCGAGAAGCTGCTCTTCTCCTTCATCGGCACCCCTTTTCCCATTCCTCCCTCCTTCCTCTGAGATTTGGAGTGGGGTGCCACCAAGGCGTGTGAGCCCCTGGTGGGTCCCCTCCTGCCCATTCTTACTCCATAAATCTTCATATATTCTAAAATAATTCTTCAAAAATCCACGTTGCATTTTGAGCTCTGTAGAATTGTTTTTCTTCTATTGCTTTTTCTTATGTTGCGAAATGAGAGAGAGCGAGACCTATTTTGGGGTCCCTTTTTTTAGAGAGACATGACCTAGCCGTCTCCTACCCGGTCCCACCTATCAGCATTTGAAGGGTCCCACACGTTAGTAACCAAGCCAAGCACACGTTTGGGCATTTTTGAGGCTGAGCTTAGTAGAGGAGGGAAAAAGTGAGGAATATTAGCTGGGCGGGGCAAAATTGAGCACAACTAAGCAACCAAGGGAATGAAAATAGGAAACATTAATTAACTGTTCCCAATTTTTTAAAAAATGCTCATCAATTTGAAAAAATCTTCCATACTTCTTACAAAAAATCATAGCTAATTTTTGAAAAAAAATCCCAAAATTCAGAAAAAATAAGAATTTCAAAAAATTATCACGAGTTTGTAAAACATGTTGCGAAGTTCAAAAATTATTCATGAATTTGAAAATTATTCCCATATTTCAAAAACATTTTTGAATTTAATGAATTTGAAAAAATGTTCCCATATTTCTAGATTTCAGAAAACGTTTTTAGATTTTAGAAAATGTTCACCAGTTTAAAAAAATGTTCCCAAAATTTAAAATGTGTTCTTATTGTGTCTTAAATCTTCCTGAATTAAAAAAGGAAGGAAAATGTAGAAGAAATGGAGCAGAAAAGAAACAAAAAAACATAAAAGCTAAAGAAAATCCAGAATAATCATTAACCGTTTCAGGGAAGGTCCTAGAACCTTGTCGAAACAGGTAATTTGGAGGAAACACGAATAGGCTAGCCCATATACTAAGCGTTTTGTTAGGTGAAGGGTGCGTTTGATCGTTAGTCCCGACCCATGCGGGGAATATGATATGGACCATAAATTGGATGGGTGGTAAAAAAGAAATAAACAAATGTGTAGACACGTCCAAGGGAGCTCCTATATGCCGCTCATTGCAACAAGTAGTTGCCCTTTCGCATGGGGGTGGGGAGTGCGAGTGGGTCGGCCGATTAGTAGCACATGGAAGAAAGTGGGAATTGCACAATAGCACTAGACCGAGTACTGCAGAGATTGACCGAGAACTGCAGCACTGGCACAAGGCATTGTACCAAACATTTTAGAAAAAATGAGAACATTTTTTTAAATTTTTTGGAACATTGTTGGAAGAGCGAACAAATTTTAATAAATGTGATCAATTTTTCTGATCATTTTCTCTAAGAAATGAACATTTCTGGAATCCAAACATTTTTTAAAATGTAAACGAAATTTGATATTTTTTTATCATTTTTTGAAACTCTGAACATTCTTTGGAAAACATGAATATATTTTGAAATTTTGAAAGATTTATTAAACATGAACCAAATTCAAAGTACCAACCTTTTCCAAAAAATAGACCGTTATATTTGAAAGCGCAAATACTTTTTTCAAATTTGCAACCCTTTTTTTTAAAAAAACTGTCATTTTTTGGAAAACAGGAAAGAAAAGGAAATAACAAAAAGGGAATCAAAAGAACAACAGCGAAAAAAACCCGAAAAATCTGGTATAAGAACACCAAAATGTCTTGTATGTGTTTGCTACCTAAAAATGGGTCGGTCTGGTTAACTCGTCCACTACCCCCTCCTATGGGTTTTTGGTGTCAGTTTGACCGGCATCATGAATTAACAGGTACCCCTTTCAACCACCTTCTCTCGTGTGGACAAGTGTCCCACTGCATGTGCGCCACTTATTGCAACCTGGGAGGTTTTTCTTTCTTCGTAGATTCTTTTTTTTAATGTTTTATCTCTTGAACCGTGTGTTCAAAATACGAATCATTTTCATATTGAATTTTCACATTAAGATATTCGAAATTAGTTTCAAGTTAATAGGTTTTGATGATTTTTGCATGAAAAAACAAAAAAAAGGACCAATTAGTACAACGCGGAAGCAAGCGGGAAATTGAATGTAGGGTTGGACCGAGTACTAAGAAATTTTGCAACACTGGAAAATGTATTGTTGCAAACATTTTAAAATATCTGAGATTTGTTTTGAGAAAAGTCGGAACATTTCTGGAAAAGGGAACAAAATTTTAAAATGTGATCATTTTTTCTGAATGAACTTTTTTCAGAATACAATTTTTTATTGAAATTTTGATAATTTTTTAAAACTATGAACATTCATTGGAAAACATGAATATTTATTGAAATTCAGAGAAGTTATTTTATCAAAAAATTTATCTCTTTAACCATGTGTTTAAAATTTTATTTATGTTTTTTATATAATGTTCATAAATTTAAAAATTGGTTTGTCTTTCGAAAAGGTTTATTAATAAATTTTCTTTTTCTTGATTTCAGAAAATGTTCCTGGATTTCGAAAAAACTTCAACAATTTAAAAAATGTTCCCAAAATTTAGGAACTGGTACTATTATTTCTAAAATGTCCATGAAATGAAAATGAAAAGTAACAAAAAAATAAAATTGACAGAAAGGGCAGAGCAAGCAAAAAACCATTTCAGGGAAGGTCCTAGAACCTTCGCCAAATTGGCAATTTGGAGGAAACACGAATAGGCTAGACCATATACTAGGCGTTTTGTTAGGGGGAGGCTGTATTTGACGGGAATAGGAGCTGGCCCTAAAATTGGAAGGGTGGTAAAAATACAAGAAAAAAAATGTGTACACAAGAATGTGGGAGCTCCTATATACCGCTCATGTGACAAGTAGTCTCCCTTTCGCACAGGGGACCCCGGGTAGGCTGGCCCATTAGTATCACAAGGAAGCAAGTGGGAAATGCATAGTAGCGCTTGGCAGAGTACTGTAGAGATCAACTGAGCAACTGCAACGCTGGAATAAGGCATTGTAGCAAACACTTTAGAAAACATGGGAACATATTTTGGCAAGAAATTGGAACATGGTTGGAAAAGCGAACAAATGTTTTAAAATGTGACTATTTTTTTAATCATTTTTTTCTAAAAATGAACATTTTATGGAATTGATTTTTTTTTAAATGTAACCAAAATTTGAGTTTTGATCATTTTTTAAAACTATGAACATTTATTTGGAAAAGATGATTTTTTTTCTGAAATTAAGTACATTTTTTATTGAAATGTGAAGAAGTTTTCAATACTGTGGGCATTTTTGGAAAGCAGAACTTTATATTTCAAAATTGCAAATATTTTTCAAATTTGTGACCATTTTCTAGATAAAGTGCGGTTTTTGAAAAAAAAGGTAAAGAAAAATAAATAACAAAAAGGAAATCGAAAGAACAACAAAGAAAAGAAAACCGAAATGTCTGGTATAAAAAAGCCGAAATGTCTTGTATGTTTTGCAACCTGAGATGGGTCGGCCGAATTAACTCTTCTGCTGTCCCCTCCTTGACGTTTTTGGCGTCAATTGGACCGAAATTATGAATTAAGGGGTAACCCTTTCTAAAGTCACCCCCGCCTTCTTTGATGGACAAATGTCGTACTGCATGCGGGCCACTTGAAGTAAACTAGGAGTGTTTCTTTGGGGATCCAGTTATCATGCCAGATGCTTGTGATTTGGCCGTTACCGATCCTGCGTATTAAACCTTGCTTGAGCATATCCCGACCGTCAAGAATAGCCCTTCATATTTGGGACGGCTGAGTACCAAGTTCAGCCTCCAGAACTGAACCTTGTGGAAAATATGAGGCCTTAAGGATTCTTGCACTAAGCGTTGCTGGTTCTTGAAGCAACCTCCATGCTTGCGGTGCCAACAATGCAAGATTAAATAATTCCAAATCCCTAAATCCGAGACCCTTCAGGTATTTAGGCCGTGTCATCACCTCCCATGAGACCCGTGGATGCCGACATGGGTTATCTTCAAGTGCCTAGGGATGCCGACATGGTAATTCGTGGAAAGGATCAAAGAGGCACAAATGGCGGGAGTCCTAAACGGAGAGACCCCGTGGCGGCCCAAGCCCAAGTAACGGGAAAAAAAAGCGAGGGTGACGAGAGGAGACAGGCCTCGGCCCAGTCTCTGGCGTGTTCCAGAGTCTTCCACCCTCTCTCTAGAGCGGCAACGCTCCCGCCCTCTCTAGACTCTCCAT
>NC_041387.1:682501002-682519609 GCF_002162155.2 Triticum dicoccoides | reverse complement strand
CCCAAACCCTCCCCCAAATCCCCAAAACCCTAGAGAGAGAGAGAGAGAGAGAGAGAGAGAGCATGGCGGCCTCGATGATGCTGCTCCTCCGCGCCGCGCGCCGCCGCGACCTCGCCTCGCCGCTCGCCACCGTAAGCTCCCTTCCCTTCCCCTCTGTTTTTTTTTCCTCTCTCTTGTCGTGATGAGATGAGATGAGACGACGGTGATCGCCTCCTGCTCCTGGGTGTGCGGCGGAATACGGTGTCGTCCGTGCGGTCCGCTCCGTGATCCTTTCCTTTCCTGCGCCGATTTGCATGTCGAATCGAGGCTAATTTTGCATGTGTACGGACATGCCTCGAAGGTTTGCGAAATGCTTAGCTACTTCCCGATCTATCCATCTCATGTCACGTAGCAGCGCCACTGCAGCCTGCAGGGTTTCCATTTCGCCTACTAGTAGTACTACCATTACCATGCCTGCCTTTTTACCCCTCTCAAAAATTATTATAAAGTGTTATTACTCTGTCTCCTAGCTAGTAGAATCATGGCTCTGCTGTATATACATACATACTAGTGCCTGCCATCATGTCATGTGCCACCATATCTTGTTCTAACTATATAAGATTACCAGACGCATTACTAGTGGCTTGTGCAACAACTTTTCTCATGCCCATCAATGGTTGGTGTGCGCTGCGGTAATCAATTGGTACTGCTTACTGAATGAATGATGTGCATCTTTCTTCAGTTTGATTGTGAAATGTCCCCCTTTTTGTGGATACATACATCTGCCCCACTAATTAAGCCAACAGAATGTTTTACTTAGTGCTTCATAATATGTCAATAGTGTGACCCTGTCTTTACATTGTCTCCTGGTAGAATTATTATGCCTCTCTAGTACAACTCTGTGTTTACATTGTTCCAATTTCAAATGCCCATGGGTGCAAAGGGTGAACACACAACACACTAGTAGTAAGTGCACAACTCTGTCTACTTACCAATTGTTGTGGCATGCGCCTACAAGGATTTGTACTGGTTACTGAATGATATGTATCTCCCCCTTTTCTGTGCTTAGATATGCCCAGTAAGCTGCCAAAATGTTTTAGTGCTTAATATTGTCAATGATCTCACTTGCTGACTATTAATTGTTTACCTCACCCATGCTTAATATTTTTACTATTTTCAATGATGTGATTACCCCTCTGAAAAAAGCATGTCCTTTACTGGTATTGGCAAGCAGTGATTATATTTCTGTATGTATTGCTGTAGAGGTGACTGTGAATTTCTTCTTTGCATGCAAGTGTGAACTGTCATTCGTTAGTACTGAGATCATATGCCATGTTCTAGTTCAACCCTGGATCAGATGCCAAG
Organism: Triticum dicoccoides; assembly: GCF_002162155.2. NCBI lineage: Eukaryota > Viridiplantae > Streptophyta > Magnoliopsida > Poales > Poaceae > Triticum > Triticum dicoccoides. The sequence continues at coordinate 682,518,265 of NC_041387.1, read as the reverse complement.
TGTGGACTGCAGGTTTCTGTTTCGATGTCCTGTCTCCCAGCAGTATGCCTTGTTACCTCTCTGAAGAAAACATGTCCTTAACTGCTAGTGTCCTGGATTCCTATTCTTTCTGTATTGCTGTCTGTAGAGGTGACTGAATTTGTTCGGTACATGCAAGTATGGACTTCTAGGAATGATTGTGTGTACTATTATCATATACCATGTTTTGATTAGCAAACGATCGTTGACTTGGAACAATGTTTCATGCAAATGAGCGGGTCAATCAGGGGTTAGAGCATTGCATTTTCACTAATATGCATCTTTCTTCCGTTTGGAAACTGTTCCCCTTTGTTGTCTGTGCATATAATAGATCTGCCCACCAAGACACCAAAATGTTTTAGGCCTTAATTAATATTGTCAATGACGTGACTTCCTGATTATTGATTGTTTACATTTCAGCTGACCGCCAACGTCCAATCAACATATGCTGCTGCAAATGTGTGCTCCAGATGGGGTAGTTTTGCAAGAGCTTTCAGGTAACAACCTTCTTGTTTTGGTTTATACAGTATAAAACTTGGGGAGGATCGTTGCAGCGTGCATATCTAACTAACTCTTCTCTGTGCTTTTATTCCTCAGTGCAAAGCCAATTGGAAATGAGGTTATTGGAATTGATTTGGGAACGACCAATTCATGTGTCGCGGTTATGGAGGGAAAGGTATGTCGTGTGGCCTCAGCATACTATACTCTCTCTGCATGTACATGTTTTGTTCTCTGCTAGCTCCCCCATTCTAATTGGTCTGAGCAATTAAATCTCTCTCTAAATAAATGCAGAATGCAAAGGTGATTGAGAATTCGGAAGGCGCCAGGACTACACCGTCAGTTGTTGCCTTTTCTCAGAAAGGAGAGCTACTTGTGGGAACTCCAGCCAAGCGTCAAGCAGTGACCAACCCGCAGAACACCTTCTTTGGCACAAAGCGTATGATTGGGCGGCGCTTCGATGACCCGCAGACACAGAAGGAGATGAACATGGTACCATATAAGATCGTGAAGGCTCCGAATGGAGACGCTTGGGTTGAGACCACAGACGGCAAGCAGTACTCGCCGAGCCAGATTGGTGGGTTTGTGCTGACCAAGATGAAGGAGACAGCTGAAGCTTACCTTGGCAAGTCTATTTCCAAGGCTGTCATTACCGTTCCAGCTTACTTCAATGATGCTCAGAGGCAGGCCACCAAGGATGCTGGCCGTATTGCTGGACTTGATGTCCAAAGGATCATCAATGAACCAACTGCTGCTGCTCTGTCTTACGGAACAAACAACAAGGAGGGCCTGATTGCTGTATTTGACCTTGGAGGAGGGACCTTTGATGTCTCGATTCTAGAGATCTCCAATGGAGTGTTTGAGGTCAGTGTTTCAGTGTTTGTAACTTGCATCTTGCTAGTAGTAGTTTGCTTTAGTAAGGAAATTAATCAAGTTGTTTACACAGTGCTTCATTCCCATTCCTGATATGTTGTTGATTATGTTCTTGATTGACAGGTCAAAGCAACGAACGGCGACACTTTCCTGGGTGGAGAAGACTTTGACAATACTCTGTTGGAGTTCTTAGTGAGGGAGTACAAAAACACTGAAAATATTGATCTGTCAAAGGATAGGTTGGCTCTGCAGAGACTGCGTGAAGCAGCTGAGAAGGCGAAAATCGAACTCTCCTCGACTACCCAGACTGAAATCAATCTTCCCTTCATCACTGCTGATGCCGGTGGAGCAAAACATCTGAACATCACACTGACAAGATCAAAGTTCGAGTCTCTGGTGAACAGTCTGATTGAGAGGACCAGAGAGCCATGCAAGAGCTGCTTGAAGGATGCCGGCATAACCACCAAGGATGTTGATGAGGTCCTTCTCGTCGGTGGAATGACAAGGGTTCCAAAAGTGCAGGAGATAGTCTCTGAGATCTTCGGCAAGGCCCCTAGCAAAGGAGTCAACCCGGATGAAGCTGTGGCCATGGGTGCTGCTATCCAGGGTGGCATTCTCCGTGGAGATGTGAAGGAGCTTCTTCTCCTTGATGTTACCCCTCTGTCACTTGGTATCGAGACTCTTGGCGGCATCTTCACCAGACTGATTTCCAGGAACACTACAATCCCCACCAAGAAAAGCCAGGTTCGTAACCATGCTTGCTTGCTTGGCATGCCCATAATATTGTTTTGGCAGCATATAAGTACATTACTAAGAAGCAACAGTATAATGTGTGTGCTCTTAATTTGTGCAGGTGTTCTCAACCGCTGCTGACAACCAGACGCAAGTGGGCATCAAGGTGCTGCAAGGCGAGCGCGAGATGGCAACAGACAACAAGCTCCTGGGCGAGTTCGACCTGGTGGGCATCCCGCCGGCGCCGAGGGGCACGCCGCAGGTGGAGGTGACGTTCGACATCGACGCGAACGGCATCGTGACGGTGTCGGCCAAGGACAAGGCGACGGGCAAGGAGCAGCAGATCACCATCCGGTCGTCGGGCGGGCTGTCGGAGGCGGAGATCCAGAAGATGGTGCAGGAGGCGGAGGTGCACTCGCACAAGGACCAGGAGCGCAAGGCCCTGATCGACGTGCGGAACGCCGCGGACACCACCGTCTACAGCGTGGAGAAGAGCCTGGGCGAGTACCGGGACAAGGTCCCCGCAGAGGTGGTGTCGGAGATCGAGGCGGCCGTCGCGGAGCTCCGCGCCGAGATGGCCTCGGACGACGCCGAGAAGATCAAGGCCAAGATCGACGCGGCCAACAGGGCCGTGTCCAAGATCGGGCAGCACATGTCTGGCGGCGGTGAGCCGGGGTCGCAGGGTGGTGGTGGTGGTGGCGAGGCGCCGGAGGCGGAGTACGAGGAGGTGAAGAAGTGAGGTGCGTGACAGTCTCGACTGCGTCTTACTTACCCTCTGTTACGCATGAGAGGTGAAGAAGTGAGGTGCGTGACAGTCTCGACTGCGTCTTACTTACCCTCTGTTACGCATGAGAGGTGAAGAAGTGAGGTGCGTGACAGTCTCGACTGCGTCTTACTTACCCTCTGTTACGCATGAGAGGTGAAGAAGTGAGGTGCGTGACAGTCTCGACTGCGTCTTACTTACCCTCTGTTACGCATGAGAGGTGAAGAAGTGAGGTGCGTTAGTTTTTGTGGTGCTCTGCTGAAGGTGGTAGGGTAGTAGGATTACGTGTGCTGTATGATATAAGTTTGCTGTGTGTTTTGTAAGCTGGTAGACCGGCGAGGACGCAATGTTACCCGTGACCATGAGAGATGAGATGACAAAATCTTAATCTTGTGGTTGATTGATGCTTGTTGAATGTGAAGCAGCAGCAGCTGTGTCCCGTTCGGTGTCTTGTCAGTCAGGTTGATTGGGTGGTGAGCACAAAGAATACCTTAGATGTGCTGCTCATGGACTAAAAATTCCAACTTGTCAAAGACCTCAAAAGTAGGCAAGCCCACTAGACGTCTTATCTCTCCAGTTTGCTAGAGCAAATGTATTACTTGTGGTTCAAACAGATGTAGGATCTAGCATTAATTATATTGAGCTTAGCTACCATTTCCCGGACTGACCGTACCGGTGATTGCATGCCGGATTCCTCTAGAACAAAGTATTCTGATCGTACCGGTGATTACCTGCCGGATTCCTCTAGAACAAAGTTGTTAATACAAATCATCAATGATAATGCTACTGTAGCAAATTATCTATCAGCTGGGTTGGGTTGGGTTGACGGATGATGACATGATGAGTGTCTTATCCAACTAGATGATGACACTATGATGTTCATACCCATTAATAACTAAACTAAAGCACAAGGCTTATCCAACCAGCTTCTGCATATTTTACACGACTGTACATTCCGGAAAGAGATATCTTCATCCAGTTGCTGATGGGGAACTGCCAGGATCCCGAGGATTTCGGGGAAGATGTCATCATCTTGCTCTCATTTGTACAGCCTCTGCTAGAGGAGACGAATGCCATTTCGGTCGGTGTTCCCCATTATCAACCCCTACAACTTCTTAATGACCATTTTGGGGAAGGCGTGTGTTTGCTGATGCAGCTCATGGTGGTTAATTTACAGGTTAAGCACCGGCTCGACAGGCTGAAATCCACCTGATGACTCTACTTATCTACCACTGTACCGTATATAATAAGCTACTTAACCTACCTTGCCTTGTAAAATGGAAGTTAACGATTTATTTTTGGCGGTGGGTTCTAGACTCCTTTTTGTTTAACAAATGTCGGCGCTGTATTTGTTGCTGTACGTGTGTAGTTTAGTGGCCGGTTGGACTCGTATCATCAGAGACCTTTAATAACTGAAACACAATGCATCTTTTGTTGATTTCTTCCCCCCTCACTCACTGTATTTTTGTTGGTTAGTGGCAACACCGTTCATGCTTTCGCAAAAGCAATCACCGAGAATCTTCTTCTCGTCTCTTGTTGCTAACTGCATGATACTTCACCTAATCTCTTGAGATGTGGCCGAGGATGACAATGGCTCTAATCTTCGATTTAAAGCTACTTGCACTCTCATGGCAATAAAACCAAAGATGTTTGCATTGTTGTGTCACCGGTCAGCACAAAGCTAGCTATGCGCAAATATATTTGTTCTAGTTATTGTATACTCAAACTAATGATAAGAGCGATGATAGTATATATGTTAGCATGTTATAATCTCTACTTAATCCATTGTGCAACTTATTTTTTGTTACCGAAAGAGAAAAAAATAGAAAAGCAACGACTTAGATTAAACTAAAAGAAGGAGAAAGCAACTAATGCGAAATACAGAAACCAAAGAAAATATGATTTTCACCTAATCTCCTGACACGAGGATGACAATGACAATGACGCCGACCTAAGGGCATCTCTAGCCGATCCCTTACAATTTAAGTCCTTGTGTGCGCCCAACCTCCTTATACTCATCTTCTTATAATTTGAGGAGTTAAAAGTTGGCCGGACCTTACCAAACCCTTAAATTTAACTCCCTATAGATTATATTTGGTTCACACATTTCGCCAAGCACCTACTCCCTCCGTTCTAAAATAGATAACTCAACTTTGTATAAAGTTAGTACAAAGTTGAATCATGTATTTTGAAACGGAGGGAGTACAATGCAGCACTCAACGGACACACAACCTACAATTTAGCCGGCCGCACACAACGCACATACACGCTCGTGAACTGAATGGATTGGGAAACCACTCCCCGCGTGAACTGCAAGCCGTGGAGCTGCACGCGTGCGAACCACCTATTTTTTTTTTGCACGCAGCTCAACCCGCTTGAGCAGAAACAGAATCTACGGTCCGATTAGAACACTATATTTCTACTTAATCTATTTTTAGAATTTATATCCCAACAAAAACCATTGTTCGAGTTTGATATATCAGCGTGATTGTCAATATCTGTGTTAGCTAACCTGATCGCATGAAATCAGGTTTATGAGCGCCACGCCGTTACATCTTCTATAACCAACAATTGTATGACCATACTAGTAGAGTACTAATGTAACGTCGTGGCGCTCATTAACAAGTACAACTCATCTATGGCAACTTCATTAATAGAGGACCAATATTTGTTTATGGAGGGAATACAACTCATCCATGACAACTTCATCAAAGAATTTGTGAGGTTTGTGTCCCTCTCCTACGTCTAGCCAACTTTCGGGTTATTGTCTAGCTCTCCTCGGTGCTAGGATCAATAATTTTTGGATCGCTACTTCTAAATGCACCAGAGCTTTAACAAGATTGCTCCAGTAATGTGATACTGTGTCATATGTTGCTGTCATTGATAGGTTCTTTCCGTGACGGCTGACCAGGATGGCAGTAGTGAATTGCCGGAACTCTCTAGAACAATGTTAATAAGGTCCAGCTATATAATATATGGTTTGGTACTGATCGTCAAATGGGTTTGGAAGGTGCACGGGTGAGTGTCATCAATGATTATTATAACGAATTATCAGTTGAGTTGATTGATCATGACATGATTATTTTCTTTTACAACTAGATAATGACATGGTGACCTATATACACATTCCTAAACTAGTGAATACCAGTTTGTAACCCGTATTTTTGATACCTTTTAAAGCTAATTACCCAATTAATAGCTTTTCATATGGATTACCCTAGCGAAAGTTTTGTTGGTTTTTATACCCCCTTAAAGTACTTTAGGTCGAAGATAACTCCTACTTACAGGATTGATGGAGTTATGCCAAGTATATGTTGCATCACCCGAAAGGAAATGCGTTGAAGAAGAATGAGGTGGAAGCAAAGAACAAAGGGATGCATGACATGACGAAGGAACTCATCAATGTGAAGTGGTGCGTACACACACTAGATGGCTGTGATAAAAGAAACCATTTACTCCCCCTCTCTCAGTTTACAGGGCATGCACATACCCCTAGGTCGTCAATTTGACCAACCTAATACAAGCCATATATTACAAAAAAAATACCAATACAAACTTCAGATTTTCTATTTTCAAACGGTGTAATTTTTGTGTTATATAGTTTATATTAGGGTGATAAAATTGGCAACCTAGATATACGTGCAGGACTTGTAAACTGAGATGGAGGGAGTACCGTTAAGCCATTTGACCTATTCAAGCGCAGGAGGAAAAGCCGGGAGGAAAATCGCAACATGATAAGCCACCTGTAATTAACGATTGAGACCCACCTGGTAGATCATTAAATGGTGTAAAAAAGAGCAAAACTTTCTCTAAACTGAAAAACTATTGAATGGAGTACTTTGCATAAAAAAAATTCCGAGTAAAGAAAACATGACTCGGGTAATTTCTCTGATAAGATACCAATCTTATTCGTCTACTTAGTGAGGACATCATGTCACCCGTTATTGACATCAGTTTTTGGCAAGGCAAGATGGCCTCAAATGAAAAAGTGTCCGGTACGAAAAAGTTTTATATCGTCTTTGATGTTTGGGTCATCATCATCCGATCACATCTCGAGGACCAAAATTGTGCTCGAAGTACTAAGATTTTGTATTCCGAGTACTATTCGGCTGATTATGCCTCCAATATGCCCTGATATGAAAAAGTGTTCTACAAGGATTGTCTTTGTTTCGTCGAGCCGATTAATTTTAATATGTGATTTATCTCAATCCGAGGTTGTACACAAAAGTTAGAGCCAACGCAGCGCTGTCCGAGTATGAGTAAAAAGTGGCCCGCGGCACCAGACACCCATATGACCAATGTCTGATAGGTAGCGCGAGTTGTTGCATGATTTGACCGAGCGATTTAGCCCTCAATATGGCCTCGAATCGAAAAACGTTCATCACAAAAATTGTTCGTCTTGTCAAAATGGATAAAGTTGCTTTTGGGCGTGTCTCCACCCGAGGTCGTATTTAGCCTGTGGAACCCCAAAACCAAAGTGTTATCTTAGACATACCGAAATCCGAGTTCAGTTAATTTTGGAAAGATTTGGAGTCCTTTTCTTATATAGAAAGTCTATACACCTCATAAATTGATGAGAGGTGATGGCCAATTGAACAACATAGAATCGACAAACACATCTACCACTTTTTTCTTTTGCCCAGTTCTTCTTTTTCTCATTTTTCGTTCATTCTTTGTTGCAGGGCGGTGATCCATGAGGACCTAGGGGCGATCAGGTCGACCTTGGGCAGTCCATAGCCGCCGCACGCCACGACAGGGTCTCACCAGGACGTTTGGGTTTTGGGTCTACAAAAGCGTCCGCTGGATTGTTTGCGTACCGCGCTTCCGGCCGGGTATCCTTCGGCACGAGCTGCGGTGCATCACCCACGGTGTCAACGGTACACGTTGACGTTTTCATGTGCGAACACTCGTGAGAGATGATTGACGAGGAGAAACCAAAGGTTTCCATCTCAAAGTAATATTTTTCGCACATGCACCTTTCACCCCGAAATAAGGCCAGCTGGTTAACCGTTAACTAAAATAGAGCTATAATTAATTGCCAACGTTCTTTTTTTCCGGGGAGCCAATGGTTTAACAACACTACAACAAGTACAAGGCCAGCTGGTTAACCGTTAAACAAGTACATCAACCGAATCAAATCATCCATTTCCAAGCTAGGCGACAGAGCCACCACCTCATATTTTACTCCTAATAATACACCATTTGCTGCTCTGACCTCCCATAGAGGATAGCTCCAAGTCATAACAATTATTACATTACAAAAATAGCATCGAGAAGTTGACCCCCATCATTTGTCCCAAGAAATGGCAGCAGATGAGGCTGAATCTGTGTGTATATAACTAGGGGACTAATGGAGCCAGATGTCAAGCTAAGGTAGTACGTAGTAGCTAGGAGAGATGGAAAGGGAGAAGATGGAGAGGGGCAAGTCTGAGCTGAGGATGGCCATCGAGGACCTCTCCTTGCCCAGCTCAGGAGATGGTGAATATCAGGAGCAGCAGGGGAAAATTAGGAGGTCATCCACCATGGATCTCCTTTGTGTCTCCAACCAGCTTCTCCGTGTCCTTGGTTAGTTACTTGAACGAAACTGAAACTGAAAACTGTGAGGATCGAACTTCGATGTCTTTAGAGCTACTCTGTTTTAACCTTGGTTTACCATCTCTTCTTCTTTCACTGTATGCTTTGTTTTTCGCCGTCAAAGATGCGATTGGGCCAACGCTTCTAGTCCTCAGGCAAGACATTCAGCAAAATGTTCAGGTAATATTGCGACTCTGCATTGCACTTGTTCACATAACTAAGCGACTGATCGAGCATATCGACTCTGCGTTTTAATTGAGTGAAGCGATCACAGTTATCTATCTTCCTTATGCAGAGATTACAGGATCTCCATGCAAGAGACTCTTCACAATACGTGAGCTTGACGGCGATCGTGATGGAAGAAGTGGAGGAAGGGAACTCAAAGAAGACCAACAGTTGTAGCAGGGCAATTATCTGGCTGGCTAGGTAACTTAACTGTACATGGACATGGCTGATCTATGCAAAAGAATAATGGTAAAGAAACACTCAAACCCACCGCCGCACACCACTATTTGACCGTGGGGATCCCGTTCCAGGCCGCAACGCGTCCAGTCCAGAGAACCCGCATTGGAAGAGAAGATGAGCTGCGGTCTCTGGCTCCCTCTTGCAAAGTTGACACAAGTTGCATCTAGTTTACCGTTTGCACTTCTTTCACTATGAATATATTTGTAGATTCAAGGTCGAGCTAACAAATGCTTTTTTTTTTGCCGTCAAAGATGCGATTGGGCCGACGCTGCTAGTCCTCACGCAAGACATTGAGCAAAATGTTCAGGTGATTGCTCTTTTTCTACATAATCATTACTCCCATGTTGCCTTGCACTCTGCATTGCATTTGTTCACATAACTAAGCGACTGGGCATACTGACTTGATTGTGCTAATTGCAGTGAAGTGATTACAGTTACATAATAAGCGAGTTTCCCTTTGCAGAGATTACAAGATCTCCATGCAAGAGACTCTTTGAAATATGCGAGCTTGACGGCGATGGTAACAAAGGAAGTGGTGGAAGGGACCTCAAAGAAGACCAATAGTTGCGCCAGGGCAATTATCTGGCTGGCCAGGTAACATATGTTGTTTTATACCATATGTGTCAATTCTGTTTCAAAACCTTAGTTTTTATGTTTCGCCAAAAATGCGTTGGGTTTAGGTCGGTGAATTTCTCGATACATTTGCTGGAGGGATTAGTGAAGAACTCAGAGTCAAGCCTGCAAGAGATGGTGGAAGAAGCATACAAGAGCACCCTCAAGCCGTTCCATGGATGGATCTCATCAGCTGCTTACAAGGTATGACCACTTTACTTTGATCAGCTGACATACTGCTGTTCATCATCACGACTTTTAGTTTTACACGACTGCACAAGCTAGCAATTTTCAGGAGATTGTTCACCTGATAAATCTAGTTCATTACTTTTGATAAATGGCAATACATTAGTAATATCAAGCTGTTATTGCAGCCATTAGCTGGTTTGAGTTGTGTCCACTGAACTAATGTCGCGAGCATAGTTGCAAACTTTCAGGTAGCATTGTGTCTTATTCCGGAAAGAGACATCTTCATTCAGTTGCTGATGGGGAGCTGCCAGGATCCTGGGTATTTTGGTGAAGATGTCATGGTCTTGGTCTCCATTGCACAACCTCTGCTAGAGGAGATAAATGCCATTTTGGTCGGTGTTCCCGATTATGCACATGCACATATTCTTAATGAAACAGTCACCGCATTGCACTGAAGATATGTGTTTCCTGATGCAGTTCATGATTGTTAATATATAGGTAAAGCACCAGCTGGAAAGGCTAAAATCCACCTGAAACACAAGGATGAACAGTCACCTGATGAATCCGCGCATCTACCACTGTATTGCATAACCTAACGGTTAACATTTGACAAAGCATAGGCTTTCATACACCCCCTTATCTAGCCATTCATTTCCGCATCAAGATTTGTGCGAGCACTTTTGTCTTTTTTGTTTCTTCCAAATAAAACAATATATGAACTATAAACTTTGGAGGACAACAAAACATTCTAACCAGAATGTTAGAAAAAACTTTCAGATTTTTTCGTGAAACATATATACTAAAACTAATATTTTTTACCCCCCCCTCCCAAAAAAAAAATCTCATTTTGTATATTTATGTCGTACCAAAAAATCTGAAAGTTTTTTCCCACATTGTAGTTAGAATGTTTTGTTGTCCTGGAAAGTTTGAAGTTCATATATTGTTTCATTTTGAAGAAACAAAAAAGAGAAATATGCATGTAACAAGTTAGTTGTGTAGCACGGATCTCAAAGCAAGATTGTAGGGTATGGATAGGAGGTGTCCAGTAGCCTGAGCTTTTATAAATCCACATTCCTAAGCTAACTAACCTGCCTTGCCTTGTAAAAATGAAAAATAAGGACTTGAAATGCAGGGCTTGTGCGCTTTTCTGCAGCGATCTCCTGTTTTAGAGAAGTTGACAGATCTTTAAGCACGGTATTTACGTTTGATCCACATTCCCCAGTTTGATTTATATAATCGTTCGCACACATCTTTTTTGTTTTCCACGCATACTGAAAGAAATGTATACTAGTACATGTTTTTTCTTAAGATTTATGAACTTGTGTGGATGAGAAGCGAAAAGGTGACAGACGTTCATGCTTCCGCAAAAAGCGATCACCGAGAATCTTCTTCTTCGTCACTTATAATTGATATATAAGGTGTAACATATTTGTTGTGTTCTTCTTGCTGGCTGCAAGATACAGAAACAAAGCAAATCTTGATTCTTCACCTAATCTCTTGAGATGAGGCTGAGGATGACAACCAAAGATGTTTGCGTTGTCGTGTCGCCGGTCAGCAGAAAGCTAGCTACGCGCAAAGTTACTACTTTTTTTTAGTTATCGTATACTCAAGCTGGTGATGATATATGCAAGCGCATCATAATCTCTACTTGATTCATTGTGCAACTTGCTAGTTTGTTACCGGAAGAGAACAGTAAACTAGAAAAGCAACGTCGAGAAAACTCGAGCAATATTTCAGCTGGCAAGTGTTGTAGAGAAATTACCTTACCTTTTGGAGCAATATTTCAACATGAGGGAGGGCTATGAATATGCATGCTTCAAGCAAAACAAAATCGACAAGTATCGGTGGCCTTCTAGCTACATGCATGCATGTGCCATTTCGGTAGTTCGTGCTACTTGGTGAGCTGCTACAATAAACCATATGTACCAGTATGCAGTGTACTTATGCCATAGGATGGCCCGTTCCCAGACGTACCTACACGATCATCATCATCCAAGGAAACTCCGGTACGTACGTACGTCGGGACCAGCAGATATTGCCATGCCCAGTTTCTAGTGACATGGTGGCAATTGTATGCATGGTTCCCACACGATGGAGTTTTCCTGGATGGCGATAATGTATGTATGCAAGTAGGCCTAGGAGAGGAGCAGCCAGCCATCATGTGGCATAGTAGACCACATACTAGGGTTGGGGCTTACTGTGACAGGCCACCAAGCGGGAACTGCCGACTTGGCGCACAGATCGATCTCACCATGGAGCCACAAGCCGGCATGGGCGGGCAGCCAGGCACATCACCTGCGCCCCAGGCCACCGCGGAGAAAGAGCAGCATTTATAGCTTGGCTCTGCCGGTGTAGGATTGTATGACTGTCTGGATGTGATGTACCTGAGCTGATGGAGAGGAGAAACCCATATATATAGCATGCACCTGAACTGAACTTCCATGGGATTTGATTCTGTTAGACGTCTCTCCCTCCCTCTCTCTGGCTCTGGCTCGCTGCTTGTGTGTGCGCCGTTAGCCATCACTCTCTCTCTCTCTCTCTCTCTCTCTCTCTCTCTCTCTCTCTCTCTCTCTCTCTCTCTCTCTCAACCAACTTGATGGAATTTGATTCTGCCGTTAGCTGTTACAATCTTGAGCCCAGAAACAGCAAAGCGAGGACGCCCCTGCACCTGCATGCGTGGGATGCATGTGCAGTCTATACAGACATGAAAGCATGGGTGGTACTGCTTGTACCCAAGTTGAGTTTGCATGCGTACCAGCTAAACATTTGCAATTCAACCGACTGCCCGGTCTAGTAAAAACTGACTCCCAACAGAATGATGGGAGGATTTAGAATTTGCTAGGCTGAAAATCCCAGCAGAATGTGATCCTAGCGTCCTTACTTTCTCTTGTTTTGTTGGTGAGAAGGACTGTACTAGTGATGACAACAACTAACAACATAGGCGCAGGTACGGTACGGTTAATGATTCTTGTGTTTCTTCTAATTATTTGTACTTCGTTATTCTTCAGTTATGTTCATCGATTCCAATGCGATGTGTTCTTCTAGGAAGTAGAGTATGGGATCAGAGGACAAGCAGGATTGGAATAATGGGGTGATTCTGTTGCTAGCGTCCAGAGTGAGTAGTAACTTCATTTTGAGTTGTTGTTCGTTGTTGTCAGCTTCTATATATGGTTTTGGTAGGCTGTAGCCCTTCATCGGCTTTGCGCATGTCTTGGATGTTCATTTTGGGAGGTATGCACAACACTCGCGGCATAGGCGGCCGTGGAGAGCAGAGAGATTTGTCAGCACGGGAGACACGACGATGTGGGACTGATTGTTTGGCTCTCTGATCGGTGACACGGACGAATATATATATATATATATATATATATATATATATATATATATATATAGCACCTCAAGTTGGATGATGCTTTTCTATCTCTCACCCTCATGAAATTTGATGCTATTAGAAGTCGCTTTCTCTCTCGCACCTTGATGAAATCCGATATTGTTAGTCATCGCTTTCTCCCTCTCCGGGCTGTTAGCTGTTGCCATCCTCGGCACAGCAGGAGGATTCGCCGAGGATTGCAACAGCTAACTGCCCGGAGAGGGAGAAAGCTACAGCTAACAACATCGGATGTCATCAAGGTTTGGGAGTCAAAGAGACGGCTAACAACATCACATTTCATGAGGGTGAGAGAGAGAAAACGATATCCATTTCTTCAGCATCTGGGACTGAGAGATGGCGCTTGGTGTAGTAATAACTAATATCCTGGAGAGGAGAGGAGAGGAGCAAGAGAAAGAGCAGTAGCATATATAGGAGGAGACATGGCGCTGTACGTAGGTGGGTGTCTCTGATTGATGGCGCGTAGAGAAAGAGCAGCAGCATATAGTATATAGCATGCATGCACATGAACTTCCATGGAATTTGATTCTGTTATACGATTGCTAGCTAGCTGCATCTCTCTGCCTGTGTGTGCGCCGTTAGCCGTCCCTCTCCATCTCTCTCTCTCTCTCTCTCTCTCTCTCTCTCTCTCGCCTTGGAATTTGATTCTGCCGTTAGCTGTTGCAATCTTGGGCCCGGAAGCAGCATCAAGGACGCCCATGCACCTGCATGCATACGTGGGATGCATGTGCAGTTAATGAATGTGTGGTAGTACTTTGTTTTACCCGACCAATTGAGCTTTGTATGCGTAGTATACATTTGCAATTCAATCGACTCATCTAATAAAAAACCGACTGGTAAGATAGCAACCAATTTCTCCACACTTCCTATTCAATTTGCACTAGCCTTTTAACTACAGTTTAAGAATATGTCACAGAAATATGTAGAGCACCCTTGCACCGCGCACATTCACCCACACCCATCAATCCTGTTCCACTCCTCTGTCGATGATGCCCGTATCGTCCCCATTTCCAGTGAGGTCCTAACTAGCCCTCGCTGCGGACAACACTGCCTCCTCCTCGGTGCATGAGTAATCAATTCATCCAAGAAACAATTTCACATAAGTGATGTTTAGCAAATTCTGTAAAAAACTAATACCTATCCCTCTTTGATATTCTTTTCCCCCAACAACAAAAATTAAAACAGTTAAAATAAACAAGAAAAATAGTTAAAAACACTTATTTTCTCGTCAGATGATATTTTTCACCTTGGAACCCTTATTAAGGTTCAATGTGCGTGTGTGTCTGTGTGTTATGCCTCTGCTAAAGGAGATCAATGCCATTTTGTTCAATGTTCCCCATTATTCACACATATTGAAAGAAATGTACCAATACTTTTGTTAAGAGAAGCTAAAACATGACAACACCGCCTGTGCTTTCGCAAAAGCGATCTCTGATAATCTTCTTTGTCTCTTGTAATTGATATATTAGCTGCTGGGCAGCGATTAAGGATCGTAAACGGTGGTGGTCGTGAGCTCTCTGGACTCAGGCCATGAGGCCCATTCGGAAGCCCAAGCCACGTCCGCGATCGATTCTACGTCCTTGCATGCGGTGTCGGTGCCTGAGTCATCTCTTAGTGTTGTTGCGGCTAGGGTTTTTCGGCCACAGAGCTTTCCTTCGCTTGGGGCTGGGAGAGCCGTCAGAATCTCCGTGGACGCCGGTGTGATGGCTGGCCGTGGAGGATCGCTGCATGCCAGGCAAGGGCCGCCGCCCGCTGCTGGGTCCGACCGTGGTGCGCTGCCTCCTGCGAGGCAGGGGCCGCCGCTTACCGCTTCGGGTCCGCAATGTTAGGATAATCATGACTTTGTTGCATGGATAAGCTAGCTACATGCGTGCCTGAGTTGGTTAGTCTATCCATGGCGTGAGTTAGCTGGTTAAGTTGTTAGCTACGTGCATGCATCGCATGGATATGGGTGCATGTGGTTGAGATATTCTAGGAGGTGAGCGTCCGTGTGTGTGCATGGATAGAGTTTGTTAGACTCCAGACTCCAGGGTAATTAGCTATGTGTGCGTTCAGGCTATGGGGTGGCCGGTGCTTCTGGCTATTTAAGCCATGTAATCCAGTCCATTGTTGTACGGTATGGTGCCGAGCGAGTTTGGACTCGAAAGAAAAAAAGAACCGCCGTTCGTCGGCGTGGCGCCGTTCGTGCGGCGGGGCGTTTGTCGCCGGAAAATCTAGTGTCTCTCTCTTACTTCCACCTCCGTATGTCCGACTGTGTGTGAGAGAGAGATTCGTTCGGCGTTCGTGTCGTCGGAGGCTACTCGGCGTTCGTCGCCGGACCGGGTATGTCCCAACACGCAAGCTGCGGGACCTCCAACGTTGGCTGCTAACTGTCGGCCAAACGCGCGGCAGCCGGAGGAGCCGGCTCAGCCGGCGGCGGCAAAAGCTCAAGCCGTGGGCAGAGGCCATGGTGCAAACCCGGGATGGGATGGCCAAGGCGGCTATGGCAGAGAGAGGCAACGATATAACCGGTACAGTCAGTGGGGCGATGATGGCTACGACGTGTATGGCGAGGGATAGCACCGTAGATCATCTTCTGGGGGCGACCGTGGATACAACTGGCACAATGGCGGTGGCCCAGGACGTGGCTTCCAGGGTCCGCCCGACAATTTTGTGGAAGGGGTCGCCGGCCCTAATGACCGTTTCCGAGGTGGACATCGCCGTGGCCGGAGAGGAGGTGCGAGGCGCCCACCTCCACCGCTTCCACCTCCATCACCACCACCACCACCGACTGTTGACGCGACACATGCGCCCTAGGTGGCGGTGGTGGATACCATAGCAACGGCGGCAGCGGTTGTACCTGATTTGCCGGCAGTGGCTGTAGACACAGTCAGAGCCTTGGCAGCGGTGACTATTCTAGCGGCCACTGGAGCTACTAAGTCAGGTGATGGTGGGGCGGACAAACCTTCGAACAAAGCGGATGGTGAAATGCTTTCGAAGTGGGTCATTAAGAAGAAGAAACTGCCTTGCCATAGGTGTGGTGAGCCCGGACACTTTGTTGCAGAGTGTACTAATGAACTTTGAGACTACTGCCTCAGATTGCAGCATGTGTCCGGTGACTGCCCACTCCTTTTCGGTCCTAAGCCAGGGGTGAATATTTTTGGAGTGTGCTGCAGAGAATTGATGTTTTTTGAGTCACCGGATGTGGCTCCTCTAACCCAGGTGGTGGAAAGTTCTTTCCCAGCAGTGGTTAAGGTTACCAATGGGTATATGACAGAGGCTCAGATTGTGAGGCAGTTGCGAGAGCTGGTACCGGGCAATTTTCAGTGGCATCTTGACAAGTTGGAGAACCAGACTTACAAGATGGATTTCCCCACTAAAGAGGATCAATTGCATATTCTCAAGTGGGGTATGTGCAGAGTTCCGAGTACCAACATTATCATGGCATTCGATGAGTGGAAGCAGCAACAACCAGAGGGTACACCTTTAGAGAAGGTATGGGTATGGTTCTATGGCGCACCACCCAAACCGATTAAGCACTTTCTGGTAGCCTGGAGTTGGGGACCTTTGATTGGCAAGACGGAACAGGTTGACATGCCTTTCACTCGTGCACAAGGAGCTGCAAGGTTACTTGTCAGTGTAGTTAGCATTGAGCTTGTGCCGGATGTAGTCAAGTGGACACATGCCGGAGTCACATACATCCTAGAGATCGGGATTGAGGACACACTGATTCCTCAGGAGAGGGATGAACATTAGGATATGGACACAACTGAGGGAGACGGAGCACCCGGGAATCAAGATAAGGGGCCCAAGAATACGCCACGAGAGTCGGCTAAGGGGCCGAATTCACAACTGGATAAGATGGATATATCTACCAAGGAGGCACCACCATCCACAACTCCGGTGAACACACTTCGGTTTGGTACTTTTGGAGCGAGGTCAGTGCCTAGTCGGTTATGGAGCAACCGAGTAGAGGCGGATGATCCGGCGGAACTTGAGTTACCATCGGTGATAGTCCCTGACTGTTGAGTCACCGACGATTCTCTCTTCTCAGCGGGTGGACTCCGGGCTGACGGTCACGCCGAGAGAGGTGATGGTTATCCCAAAGCTGGCCGCATAGGAGGCACGAGACACACTTTCTGACGCTGGCCTGGTCACGATGGGGACGAGTG
>NC_041387.1:682497872-682500590 GCF_002162155.2 Triticum dicoccoides | reverse complement strand
AGGCGCGCAGCGCCCGCCTACCCACGGCGGCCTCGAGCTTTGCTGGGGAGGGGCTCAGACAGGAGGTCCATGGAGCCCTTTCTCCTCCAACGGTCCCAAGCGAGCTGGAGAGGGGCGTGGGCAGGAGGCCCGCGACTTCACCTCTTCGCGGGACTTTGCCCAGCAGCACGGACGGGGGCCATGCCGCGTTGATGGTGGTGGTGGGGGGAGTGGGACTATCGAGCAGGTGGCTCCATGGTCTCCTTCCCCCATTACTACCATTGGCGATACCCGCTCGACCGTGCCTTACTGATACATGCATTTTGCATCATGCTTTTATATCGATATTTATTGCATTATGGGCTGTTATTACACATTATGTCTCAATACTTATGGCTATTCTCTCTTATTTTACAAGGTTTAGCATGAAGAGGGAGAATGCCGGCAGCTGGGATTCTGGCTGGAAAAGGAGCAAATATTGAAAACCTATTCTGCACAGCTCCAAAAATCCTGAAACTCCACGGAAGTCACTTTTGGAATTAATAAGAATTATTGAGCAAAGAAAATACCAGAGGGGGCCCACACCCTGGCCAGGAGGGTGGGGGGCGCCCCCCCTACTGGCGCGCCCCTGTCTCCTGGGCCCCCTGTTGGCCCTCTGGTGCCTATCTTCTGCTATATGAAGCCTCTTACCCTGAAAAAAAACATAAGCAAGCTTATGGGATGAAACTCCGCCGCCACGAGGCGGAACCTTGGCGGAACCAATCTAGGGCTCCGGCAGAGCTGTTCTGCCGGGGAAACTTCCCTCTGGGAGGGAGAAATCATCACCATCGTCATCACCAACGATCCTCTCATCGGGAGGGGGTCAATCTCCATCAACATCTTCACCAGCACCATCTTCTCTCAAAACCCTAGTTCATCTCTTGTATCCAATCTTGTATCAAAACCACAAATTGGTACCTGTGGGTTGCTAGTAGTGTTAATTACTCCTTGTAGTTGGTGCTAATTGGTTTACTTGGTGGAAGATCATATGTTCAGATCCTTAATGCATATAATACTCCTCTGATCATGAACATGAATATGCTTTGTGAGTAGTTACGTTTGTTCTTGAGGACATGGGTGAAGTCTTGCTATTAGTAGTCATGTGAATTTTCTTTGTTTCATTCCTCTCATGATCTTCAAAACCCATCCTCTCTAAGACATAGTGTCTTGCATGGCATGGAATAAGCTAGTCGAATTGTGAAAGACGAAAATTACACATTGAAGTAGTAGAAGTCGAGCTTAATTACGAAAAAAACACTTTGCGTCGTAGCTTACGGTATCACAATCGAAGGCCTCCTCGAGCTTAATGTTGAAGCGCCGACCTTCGTCCAGGTGAGGCCTGTCGCAGAAACCCCTGTTGTCGCCGCACCAGGAGCACTCCCCGGGACCTTCTTCGTTCGACGACATTTCCTATGTTCATAATTCAAAGATTAAACTTGTACAATTAAAACTCTCAGCTTGTTCATTATTCCTCACGGGTTGACTATCGGTCTATCGAGTCTTTTCTTGAAAACTCTCAGCTCACGTGGTGTATAGATTCGACCGTCGGTGATGGTAGCTCCTCATTTCGTTCCCGAGTGCATTACACCAAATTGTCTAGCACACGGAAATGAAGGAGAAGCTACCCCCACGACAACAGTCGGGATTCTTCGTCCTCTCATATATGGTGGAGACTCTCCCTCACTGATTCCTCTCTGACATTTGTGACCGTCGGTGATGGTCGCTACTTCTCCTTCCCCTAGTGCATAACAAAGGTCTAGCACCTGGAGAAGA
The DNA here is from genome assembly GCF_002162155.2 of Triticum dicoccoides. Taxonomy (NCBI): domain Eukaryota; kingdom Viridiplantae; phylum Streptophyta; class Magnoliopsida; order Poales; family Poaceae; genus Triticum; species Triticum dicoccoides. The sequence goes on along the minus strand of NC_041387.1, from coordinate 682,498,799 downwards.
AGGAGAAACGACCCCCACGACAACAGTCGGGATTCTTCGGCCTCGACAGACTTAAAGTCAACCCGAAATATCATTTAATTATCTTCCTAGAAAATACAGGTCACTCGATATTTCCTACATATTCTAGCACAAGTCATGCCAGAATTCACGGAAAATTCCGGCATGACCTTTGCTAAAACAGGACATATCGAGCGCCTGAAATTTGCCGGAACGGAAATTAATCAACACTCCGGCAAAACATAGGCCACTCGGAGGTGTAACCTGAACATGACCGGCCACTTGGGCAACCACATATCCTATTTGAGCAACAAAAGATATACATGTTTTTATCTACATCATATCTTATAGGACTCACATTGACATGGAGATTTGGATGGTCTCACCTAGAGGTTGGAGGGGGTCGGTGACGGGGACGACGACGGGGATGATGGAGGGGCTCCTTGATTTCTGCAAAAGAAAAACCCTATAAGTTATCACTAACACATCCCGAATAGTATCATACATATAACATCACTAATACAACTAAAACCCTAGCGAACGATGGGTATCGACGACGAGGATGCGGGATAGGCATCGTCGATGTCGATGCGGGAATAATTGCTTAAACTAAAAAATAACAACAAATGTGACATGTTCAACTAGTTCTATTAATTCAACTAGTTCTTACTAAATATAAATTTACTATAAATAGAAATAAACTAGTTTTTTTTAAAATAAACTAGTTCAACTAGTTATATTAATTTTCTTACTAAAAATACATTAGTTCTATTAATTCAACTAGTTCTTACTAAACTAAACTAGTACAACTAGTTTATTAATTTACTTACTAATTATTTTAAACACTTACTAAAAACAGTAAAAAAAACTACATTATACAATAGTAAATAACTACAGTGAAAACAGAAAAAAGAGGGAGGGGGCGGCCGG
>NC_041387.1:682482688-682497687 GCF_002162155.2 Triticum dicoccoides | reverse complement strand
GGAGGAGGAGGAGGGAGGGGCGGCCGGAGGAGGAGGAGGGAGAGGGGCGGTGGGAGGAGGGCGGCCAGAGGAGGACGGGGGAGTACCTCGGCGAGGAGCAGCGTGGCGGCGGCGGGCGATGTACGGGTTCGGTGCGGGCGAGAGCGAGTGAGAGGGAGTGAGTGTAAGAGGGTGAACCGCTTCAGGATAAGGTAAGTAAGTAGTAGCGCGTTTCAGAGAAACGCGCTACTGCTACAGTCCGTAGTAGTAGCGCTTGTCAGTGGTACGCGCTACTGCTAAGTGGGGCTAGCCATCTGCGCCCAGTACAAATATAGCAGCAGCGCGGTTTCGCAAAACACGCTACTGCTAAAATAGTAGCAGTAGCGCAGTCTATTTAAAAACGCTACTACTAAATAGCAGTAGCGCCCTGTTTTGTCCAGCGCTACTGCTAAGATGCCGTGTATAAGGTTTTTTCTAGTAGTGCTCGGCTACCCAACAAGAAAAAGATGGTTGGATGTGCAACCGCTTTCCCCTGTTATCTCCTCAATGCCGTGACACCAAAAACACACACCATCTTTTTCCCTTCCCGTTTCATCGTATCGCCGTTTCACACGCAGATCGCGTGGCGGAGAGCCTTGCCCGGCGATAGCGGCAATTTCGCCCCATCTCTTATTTAAGCATACCATCTGCCTTAGCTCCCTCCAAGAGAAGAGCTCGGTTCATCATCCACTACCCTCAACCGAACCATCACCCTCATCCACTAGCAACAAGAAATGGCGCATTTCTCGAGTGTCGCGCCGGCCGAGCTCACCGGCAGCCACCTCGACGAGGTCAAGCGCATGGTGGCGTGATTCCGTGAGCCTGTCGTCAGGATCCTGGGGGCCGGCCTGAGGGCCGGCCAGGTGGCTGCCATTGCACAAGCCAAGGACGCGGCCAGCGTCACCGTTGAGCTCGCCGTCGCCGACGAGGCGCACGTCCGCGTCCAGGCCTGCAGCGACTGGATCTTCGACTCGGTGGCAAACGGCGGTGACATCTACGGCGTCACCATGGGCTTCGGTGGCACATCCCACCGTCGCACAAAAGATGGGCACGGCCTCCAGGTCGAGCTTGTCAGGTGAGTATACAATTTTGCATCTCAATACCATGCGCATATTTTAGTACTCCTGCAATTTTGGCAGTAGCCACCGCTAACAAAGGGAGGGACGGTAGTGGGTTCGAGAAAATACATTCTCCCTTGTAGCGTGCATGTATCAGCCACTGGTTATCTTTGAGATTCGGATTTTTTTTTACGAACCGGCAGGAGCACTGCCTTTTCATATAAGAAGAAGAATGCATCTGGTCGTTGTGTTGCTTAGTTAACCTCAAATTCATGACCCCTTCTTTCTATTAATTTTTGTCACCTCTCATATCAATCAGTCACTATTTTCCCGGACAACCTTTTCCCGTAGTTATTACGTGCAATATCTCTCCTCTCAGTCACAAATTAAAGTAGAGACGAGTAGTACTACACTCACTCAGGTTTTTTTATATGATTCTAAAAGTTATATTTGTTTTATCTTTTGAACCATAAGTTTGATTTACAATACATTTGCGTATTTATGTTCCTTGTGAAAAGAACATTGAAATAAGATCACTCTTGAATATATTTTCAAAAATTATAAAATTCAGATATGAAACGTGGAGAGGCCTTACGAAACTGTAAAAAACTGATGTATGTGCCATTTCATCGAGTTTTTCATATGCCAATTTTCTATAGGTCTTTTTTAATATATCTCTTTGGTATAAACATATTTGTCCAAATAGAATATAACACAAACTTTTATTTCAGAAGATATCAAGCAACTAGATCGTTAAATAGAAAGTGAAAATATATTTCTGGGATAGAGTTGCAACGAGTGGGAGGCATTCAAACGGAAGGACGCTATTTAAAAAAGGCTGACACACACAAACTGACCACGTGACAGAAAGGTGGAGAAAAGTGAAATGTACAGCAGGTTAGATTGTGATTTCTTTAGGACCCTGAAATAATTAAGCGGCAGATAAATGCACAGTATATACCGTGCATGGTAGAAAATGCACTCTCTAGTGGGTTCCTGATGTTTCTTAGCTTGAGCTCAAACGAGCTTGGAAATCTATTTTTTTTACAAAGTATCTAAGTAATTTTAGTATTTTTATGATACATAGACAAATGTTTTGAGTGCTTATAAGGTTACATCATGAAATAACATTTCTGGAGCTCGTGGCTAAAGAAAACCGATGATCCAAAAGAAGCTATTTTCGAAAGCTTTGTAGGGTGCTCATCTTTTTCGCCGTGAGTCCTACAAATGTCGTTCCATAATGAAACTTTGGAAGCAACTAAAACATTTGCCAGTCTGTCATGATATAAAATTCAGAGTTATTTATTCATTATTGTCTGCATTTTCCTTCGTAGATGTCACCGAAGCCCGTGGTGACGCCGTAGATGTCACCGCCGTTTGCCACCGAGTCGATGATCCAGTCGCTGCAGGCCTGGACGCGGACGCGCGCCTCGTCCGCGAGCTCGACGGTGACGCTGGCGGCGTCCTTGGCGTGTGCAACAGCAGCCATCGGGCCGACGCTGAGGCCAGATGGCGTGTGACTCTTTTTGCTGTCACGGCATTGAGCAGATAACGGGGGAAAGCAGTTGCACATCCAACCATCTCCCTCTCTTTCTTGTTGGGTAGCTGAAGCAAGCGCTTTATTATTGACTCACTCATGCTGCAAGTCCCACCTAACATCAAGTATGCATGTAGTATCCTACTGGCTAGACTAATAAAGAATGAGAAGAAAACAGTAAGCGTCAAGTGTTCTTGATAAAACTAAAAAAATTAAATAAGGATATACTTCAATGTTCGGAAATTGCATTTGGAGGACGAGCTCCATGGAGACCTTTAAATTTGAAATTTAAAATTCATCAAAATTCATATTTCTACTTTTCAAAAACAATCTGAAAAAAAGAATTCAGAGATAGACAAATGCATAATGCATAAGTGCGTACATTTTTCAGGACGAAATACGTTGAATTATGGGCTGTGCAAAAAAGACAAATCTAAAGCTTTTTAACACATGATACTATTCATCCTACTAGACCATGAATTTGCCTTTTTTGTACATGTCGCAATTCAAGGTATTTCATCGTGAATTTCTATGCACATGTAGATTACATCCTTATATACATGCATATTTTTTCAGAATTATTTGAAACAGAAAATTTGAAATTTGAAATTTTTTGGCCTCCATTGTTCTCGGCAGCCAAACGTCCTCACTCATCTTCGGAAATTGCATCTGGAGGCCGAGCTCTATGGAGACCTTTATATTCAAAATTAAAAATTCGACTCTCGGCAGCCAAACGTCCTCACTCTTCAAAGTTGTCTTATATAGCTTTGTTCTATTCATTCGTTTAGGCATCTTTTGGTATTGGAGTATGGACACCTCCATTGCCGCTTGCTTGTGCTGTTTGAAATTGCTACTCAAGTTGATTGTGCAAACTGGTTTATTTGTTGGTTGGTTTGCTTTATTAATAGGGAAATCCCCATTGAGTGATCGCCGTTAGAGTTGTGGTCCTTGAGCATCCCTCCGTTGTTCGACTACATCCTCTACAGTCGAGGGTGAGTTACAAATCCATCTCTTCATTTGCTTTTTTTCATGTCACGATTCCATTTTCATGTCTAGTCGCGTAACATACGTGTCTTTGTGTATTTATCACCGCAACTCTTTCAGATTGTCCAGCATTTTTCACGGACAGTCTGAGGATGTGTAGATTGGGTACGTTTTCATGCTCTACCCCGTTCCGAGACAGGATTTAGGCGGCGCCTCCCCGTTGTTCTCTGAATGCATATTCTCCCGGCTTTTTTCCTAGGCGTGTGTCCGGGGAATAGGGGGGAGGAGTTGCCAAAATTTTGTCTTGGAACGGGGTAGAGTATGAAGAACGTACTCAATCTACACATCCTGGGGTGGGATTAGGACCCTCTTTACCTATTGGAGATGTAGGTAGATTCAATGCCGTTTCTCATCAACCCGGTAGAAAATAAAAATTCGATGTGATTAATTTAAATAAAACCTTAATTTTGTTGTGTTGCTTCCAATAAAGCAGAGGATGGTAGATAATCCGTGGATGTATAGTGGTTTTATCCATCGGAATCAAGTAACAACAAAGTGGGTCGAGAAAACCGATGTGTTTTTGTAGAAGATATTCCGTCGTCCAATGAGAATTGTCCCAGAATGCCCCTGTGCAAAAATGTGGCAGGCGTACCCATAGAGATCAGAATGACAATGACTTTGCACCTTAGCACATGAGGATATATGCCAAACTTTAACATGCCGATAAACTTTACCGAGCGGGACCGTAGTAGAGAGGAGGTGATGCGACGACGCATCTGTAATCTGACCCGTTCCCTTCTCTCCCTCGATCTTGAAAGGTTGCCACAAGTCGGGTACACCAAAATAGCACCCATGCATTCCTGTATGGATGAGCTTCACATGCATCCCACGTACGCATGCAGCTGCATGCGTCGTTTGCTTCCGGGCTGAAGATTGCAACAGCTAACGGCAGAATCAAATTCTATCAAGGCAAGAGAGAGAGAGAGGGAGAGGGACGGGTAAAGGCCTAGAGAGGCAGCTAGCCACGTATATAACATATATATAAATTGTTTTCTTTTCAAACCGAGCAACTCTTTTCCCCCAATTTTCAATGAAGAAAACTGACAACTACAACAACACTGTTAACACGACCTTCACACACGTGCATACCTCAGCCCAAATGAACACCCGAGACATACACAAAGCCGACGAAGGGCTACGTACAGCCTACCAAAACCAGTAAGCCATAGAAGCTGAGAACAACGAACAAGAGCACAAAATGAAGTTACCACTCACTCTGGACGCCAGCAACAGAATCACCCCATCATTCCAATCCTGCTTGTCCTTCGATCCCATCCTCCACTTTTTGCGAAGAAGTCATCGCATTGGAATCGATGCACACAACCGAAGAATAGCAAAGTAGAAATAATAAGAAGAAACACAACAATCATGCACCCTCCCGTACCTTCATGTGTTGTTAGCTGTTGCCATCACTAGCACAGTCATCCTCACCACAAACAGAAAGCAAGGACGATACGATCACATTCTGTTGGGATTCAGCCTACCAAATTCTTCCAAATCACATCGTTCTGTTGGGAGTCAGTTTTTACTAGACGGCCAGTCGGTTGAATTGCAAATGTTTATTATGCATGCAAACTGAAGTCGGGTACGTACAAGTATTTACGAACCACCCATTCATGTTTGTATAAACTGCACATGTATCCGACGTATGCATGCAAGATTGCAACAGCTAACTGTAATCACTTCACTGCAATTAAATCGTGGAGTTGGTATGCTTAGTCGCTTAGAGCATCTACAACCGGACCTTGCAAATCCGGTCTGTGAAACGCCCGCGGACGCGCCCTGACCGTCTGCGGACATTGACCGGTCACGCCTTAAATAATGGATTCTACATCCGGATACCTCAGATTAGGAACCTTAAATCCATATTATTACGTGCAACGTAAACCTAATACTAAGCGGAGGTCATCCGGCTCCGCCGCGCCCATGTCCGGCCGCTGGTGAGGTAGAGTAGGACATGGGACACTAGCCGGCTCACGGGACTCGATCTACCGCCGTCTCCCATGCCCTACTTTTCCTCGTCGAAGCCCGTAACATGGCCGGTGCCGGTGGACGTGAGGTCAATGACGGGTCCTTCCAGGGAAGGACGCTGTTGCGGCGCCCGCACTGGTGCACCCTACGGGGCGCCGGAGAGTGTGACTCTGCCTCTCCAACGTCCACCCCCGCAAGGGCCTCCACCGCCTCATGTGCATGCTGCCTCGCCCGGCGAGCATGCCGCGCCATGACATCGTCCGAGGAGGGCCATGCTTCATGCTCGGCACGCTAACGGAGGGGTTGCGTTTTCGCCACGGCATTCAGACACCAAACGAACAACACCGCCTCCGGTGAGGTAGCTACGCCGGATCCAAGAACCGGTTGTGCGGATGCAATGGATTCCCGGCGTTGCGAGTCTAAGCGTTGTCGTCATGCAGCCGCCTCCCGAGAGTGGCGGAGCGGAACCCGGACGGCCATCTCCTCCTCGGGGCCGCGTGGGATGAGCTCATGGTCGATGGATCTAGAGGTGAAGGACACAGATCCGCTGCCCGCTATGTCGAAGAAGGCCGGAGATCACCGGAGGTAATCTTCGGTGGCAGATGGGAGTGGCGGGGAGTGGAGTGAAGTGGCTCTAGGGTTTGGTCCGACGAGCGGATGGGGACGAATATATGTGCGGTAGATGCGGGTCAGTGCGGGCTAGGTGGTCGTGTCCGGGCGCGCCCGAGCTCCCCCATATCCGCTCCATATTTGGGCTGGAAATGAGGGGTGCCAGTCAGCCCTGGCGTTTGAGGTCGGTTTGAGGGGCCCATCTAGGTCTTTTTTCGTGACCGATCAGTGACCGAGTGTCCTGCCCTGGTGTTTGAGGCGGGTTTGAAGGGTCCGACTATACATGCTCTTAGTTAACATTTTCGCTACTCAGATTCAAGGATTCCGCGACGCAGTTGACGTGTGCGAGTTAATCGACCTTGGTTTCCAGGGTCGCAAATGGACTTTCGAAAAGAAAGTTACAGGGGGATCTTACACAAGAGTCAGACTACATAGAGCTTTGTGCACTCCCGAGTGGGGATCATGCTTTCCACTAGCGGCTGTGGAGCATCTAACAGCCGCTACTTCTGATCATTCGCCCATCAGAATGATGCTTGAGCCACCAGAAAGTACGCAAGTGCAGCGGCAGCTCCGGTACGAGTGCATGTGGGACACGCATCCCGAGCTAATCCCCACCGTCCAACATGCATGGGAGGCGAACGGCCCTAATCTTACGGCTGCGGAAGTTCGAGCGAACTTGCAATCTCGATCTAACAACTTGGGCGAGTGGAGTAAGTCAACTTTCGGCAGTGTCAAGGCAGAGATAAAGAGGTTGAAGAGAGATTTGGAAAGATTAAGGAATGATCCATTGAGGGCTGCACCGAGCCATATTGAGATTAAAACGAACGATTTATCTTCGTGAAGAGATAATGTGGCGCCAAAGATCAAGAGTGGCATGGCTGTCAGAAGGGGATAGGAATACACACTTTTTCCATCTCCGGGCGTCCAACAGAAGGCGCAAAAATCTGATCAAAGCGCTGCAGAAGCAGGACGGTCAATTAACGGATGACCTATCCGAAATGCAGCAACTAGCTCTAGATTTCTACAAAACTCTGTACACATCAGAGGGGGTGGAGGGACTATATGATGTTATCCAACATGTACCCTCAAAGGTCACAGCAGCAATGAATGACACTCTATTGGCGCCCTATAAAGATGAAGAAGTGAAGAAAGCCCTTTTTCAGATGTTCCCAACGAAGGCTCCTAGGCCTGACGGGTTCCCCGCGCACTTCCTCCAACGACATTGGGATATTTGTGGAGCTGCGGTCACCCGTGCGGTATTGAGTATAGTGCGAGGAGAAGAAAGCCCGGAGTGTGTCAATGACACGATTCTGGTTCTAATCCCTAAGGTATCAAAACCTACTCTTTTATCTCAATTTCGACCGATCAGCCTATGCAATGTCTTCTACAAAATTGCTTCAAAGGTTTTGGCTAACCGGTTGAAGGTTTTATTGCCCGAGATTATTTCTGAAGAGCAGTCAGCCTTCGTGCCTGGCAGGCTTATAACTGATAACATAATTTCAGCATATGAGTGTTTGCATTTTATGAAGAGGAATAAGTCCAAGAACAACAATTATTGTGCTCTTAAGCTTGACATGATGAAAGCATATGACAGAGTGGAGTGGAATTATCTAGAAGCTATCATGAGGAAACTTGGTTTTGCAGCACCGTGGATCAATATGGTGATGAGAATGGTCAGAATGGTATCCTTCACAGTTCTGTTTAGTGGAAATAAATTGGAGAATTCAAACCATCTAGAGGTATTCGACAGGGAGACCCAATCTCTTCATACCTTTTCTTGTTGGAAGCAGAGGGCCTTTCGTGCCTGTTAAAATCTCAGAGTCAATCATCCCAGCTCAGTGGCATCAAGGTGGCACCATCGGCACTGTCAGTGAACTACCTTTTATTTGCGGATGATAGCCTGCTGTTCTTCAAGGCGAGTGTTGATGGAGCGGAGGGTGTGTCACACCTTTTGGATACTTACTGCGGGGCCTCAGGCCAAAGGATTAATAGGGACAAATCGTCTATCTTTTTTAGCAAGGGATGCCCTCAGATTGTGAGAGATGCAGTCAAGGGGTGCCTTCAGGTGCCTAACGAGTCATACCTGGGTATGCCTACAGATGTCGGACACTCAAAAAAGGCACTTTCAAACATTTGAGTGATCGTGTATGGGACAAGGTAAAAGGTTGGATGGGTAAGTGTTTGTCCACGGGAGGAAAGGAGGTGTTGATCAAGGCAGTTGCACAAGCCATCCCGGTCTACTTCATGTCCTGTTTCAAGCTGCCTAGAGGTTTATGCGAGCACATAAATTCCATCATCCAAAAATTTTGGTGGGGCTTCAAGGAGGGACAACGGAAGCCGGCTTGGGTCTCGTGGGAAGTAATGACAAGACCAAAGTACTTGGGAGGAATGGGTTTCAGAGATCTGGAGCTTTTTAACCTCGCACTTTTGGCTAGGCAGGCCTGGAGGGTGCTGCAAGAGCCGTCATCGTTGAGTACGAGAATTTTGAAAGCCTTCTATTTTCCCAATACTGATATCCTCTTGGCAGAATTAGGGTCACGACCATCGCAGATTTGGCGAGCGATTTTGGAAGGGCGAGACATACTAAAGCAAGGCATCATCTGAAGGATTGGCAATGGACAGTCGACAAGCATATGGGACCATAACTGGATTCCCAAGGAGGGATCATTGCGGCCAATGCTGTCATTGGTCCAGAACCCTCCTGAGTTGGTCTCTGAGCTCCTTCTACCAGCAACTGGTTCCTGGAATAATGATCTTGTTAGGTCGATTTTCTTGCCAACAGATGCCGAGGCAATCTTGAGGATTCCAGTATGTACCAGCAACGTTGATGATTTTTGGGCTTGGCATCCAGAGAAGAAGGGAAGGTTCTCGGTGAGCTCGGCTTATAAATTTATGATCAAGACGAAGATCACCAGAGAGAACTGGCTCGAAGGGAGGAGTGGACCTTCGAGCAATGAAAGAGAAGAAAATGACTGGACCTCTCTTTGGTCCCTGAAAGTACCATCAAAAGTTAAGGTCTTTTTGTGGTGTCTTGCCCGGCACTGGCTACCCACAACCGACGTCCTCACTCGAAGAAACATGGCCACTCGAGACACGTGCCCACTGTGTGGCTCCCCTGATTCCTGGAGGCACGCGCTCGTATCATGCTCTATGGCGCGCTGCACCTGGGCGTTGAGTGATTCAGAGCTGGTAGCGAAGATGGCAGACACCGGCGAGGCAAATGCTAAGCATTGGCTGTTCCACATGAGTGAGGAGGTGGATCACAGTTTATTCATAAAACTTGTTGTCACCCTATGGGCTATATGGTACGCCAGGAGGAAGGCCATCCACGAGGGGATTTTCCAATCCCCAATGCAAACCTCCAAGTTTGTTAACTCTTATATTGATGAGCTGCAGCAGCTCGAGAAATCTGTCAATTTACAGATGAGGACTGTAGCGACAAGTGGAGGGACAAGAAGCTGGCTAGCTCCACCAGTGGGGATGGTGAAAATCAATGTCGACGGAGCAGTCGCGCGACACAAGCGTGGAGGGGCAGTTTCTGCGGTGTGCTGAGACCAGAAGGGACTATATCTGGGTTCGTCGGCGGCAGTCTTTCGAGGCATTACTGATCCTACAACGCTGGAGACCTTCGCGTGCAGGGAGGCGTTGGCGTTGGCGCTGGATCTTCAGGTGTCTAACATTAAAGTTGCTTCAGACTGCAAGGGCGTGGTACTGGACATAAATGAAGGGACGGGTGGTCCACACTCAGCTATTGTTCATGAAATAGTGCAACGTAGGATCTCTTTTGAGTTAGTATCTTTTGTTTTTGAGAGTAGAAAAAACAACTTCGAGGCTCACAATCTCGCCAAGTTCGCCTGTAATTTAGATGTAGGTCGACATGTTTGGTTGGGACTCCCCCGTGACCAGACTAATGTACCTATGAATATTTCTATTATCTAATAAAGTGGTGAGATTTCTCAAAAAAAAGTTTACATTTTCGCTTTGCTACAACCATCCTAAACACATGCTAGTCAAGGATGCGAACGCAGGACCTCCTACTACAAGGAACGAGCTGATAGCCACTAAGACTAACAACCACTAAGACTAACAACCACTTCTGATTAATTAGCAGCGCCAAACCTTGAAAATAAAACTGAAACATTTTTTTTCTAAAAGAGTGAATATTTTCAAAACACGAATATTTTGCAGAAGTTGTGAAAAATAATTAAACTCGGACATTTTTGGAAATCTCAAACTTTTTTCAAATTATCAGCATTTTTTGAACGTGGACGTTCTTCGAAACACAAACAAATTTTAAGAGTAGGAGGTAACGTAGCAAACATTTATATAAAACACAAAATAATTTTGAATTTTTTTAACATTTATCAAAAACGCAAACTTTTTTTTAAACATGAGCATTTCTTGAAAACTAGCGGGTACTGTAGCAAACATTTATCTAAGACGACATTTTTATTTATCAGTTTTGGAAAAGTTGAACAATTTTGAAATTCTTAAAAAAAATTAAAACACGAACATTTTCAAGAATGTGGGAACATTTTTTGAGTTTTGAACAAATTTTAGAAAAGGAAGATAATTTAAATTTCTAAGCTTTTCTTACAATACTTGAACCAACTTTTCGAATCCTGGACATTTTTTGAAGAATTAAGTCTACAGAGGTGATGAGTACAAACCTTCTTCTGGCTCGATCTGATGACCACGTCCATATTCTTTTCCATTCCCTGGTTGTGAAAATACTGCTCTGCAAAGGGAAGATATAGGTAAACAATGAGATACAATTCATTTGCCTTATATTAACTCCACAGGAACACACTCTAGTGGTATTTTTATATAAAGGTATTTATGTTCCAAGGTTTAGCTTGCTACTCTGTATTTTGTTTTGCAGTACTTCTAAACACAACTTGTGTGATGCCTTCAACAGGCACCATCTTTTTCTTAAGATTTCTAACAAAAAATATGTATAAATATGAGAAGAAATCTTCAAGCCCAACACTGGCATGATAAGTGACAAATGCATCATATCTATCTATTCTGTGACCACATGCATGGTGAGATCAGGGGCTTATATATGCATGGCTGGTTAAACATGGCCCTTATATATCTTGGATGCAGATCCTCCAAAACTTTGACAGCCACAAGAAACAAGGCGGCTAGACACTGGTGAGGTCCACGATGTCACTACCGTGGCCCCTCCCACTCTCCCCCTCTCCAACGACAAGCCAGATAGATAGAGAGAGATTTTGCTCAATGAAACGTTGGGTCTATTACTACAGTAGATTATTGGTTGGTGAAGAACTGCATGTGTGGTACCTTGGCTTTATTATGCGGCCAAAGTACCATTAAAACGAATCCACCCACATACTCCTTCCGCCCTCGATGCTCGAAAATGAGACGAAAAAGTTTCCTCTGAAGTAGAAATGCGCAAAGTTTGACCAAATTTATAGGGTAACTATCAATAACAACAATACTACTCCCTCCATTGCTAAATATAAGTTTTTGTAGAGATTCCACTCGGTGGACTACATATAGAGCAAAATGAATGAATCTAAACTTAAAATGCATCTATATACATCCGTATGCGGTTTATAGTGAAATTTCTACAAAGACTTACATTTAGGAACGGAGGGAGTAGATACAAATGCTTTTCTACTCATAAAGTGTACAGTAGAAATGTTTGTCCAAAGAAGTAGTGTATACTCGCTCAAGCACAGTAGAAATATTTTTTCTACTGTGTGTGCGCAGACCAGTTGACAATTTGCCTTGGGAGAGGAAGTTGGAGCAGCTATATATATGCAAATATAGTGGCCAAGAATCCAAGGCATGCGTTGTATAGATAGAACTTGGAGCAGCCGGGCAAATGACAGGGACACAGAAGCACTCCTGCTTGCTTGCTGGTTACACCAACGGCAAGCAAAATATATACTCCTACCTACTTTGAAGGCATTTTATCAGAAACACGAACGAAAACACCATTTTTAGTAAGAAAACCGTAGCCAGGCCACATCTCCATCGTAAAACTCTTATCCTTTGGCTACACACACGTGAGGCCAGGCTCCATAGTCGTGGATTTGTTTAGATTATCTTACTTATCTGAGCGCAGCATGCATGTGAGGGCTGAGGACACACTGCATAAAATTCCAACAAAAAACGACGGATCTGTAAGCTATAGTAAGCAGTAATATGCATGCATCGATAATAATTGGGGTGAGTGAGTCATCAAAGAAACGAGTGTGGTGGGAGGCAAAAGACAAAGGGAGATCGACTCGTAGCGCATCAGGGTCCGTCTGCTAGCGATTTCTTTGCTCTCACCAGATATTATGAGATATGATTTGCTCTCGACATAAACGGAAAGCCTTGCTGTCAACAACAGGAATGGTTTTTTACGGCGCCATGAGGTGAGAGTCACAACACCAGGGCCACAAAAAGACTTGTCTTTTACTACAAAATATTGTTTATGTTTTCTTTCTTGTAATCCATCAGAGACAAAGACAACTAAAACAATGAGTTGGACATTCGGTGGTGCTGGAGGACATGCAGACTCATGGTGAGATGAGGGGCTTATCGCTGGCTGAATATGGGCCTTGTTTTGGATAATGGTCCTCCAAATCTTTGACACCCAAATATTGGACACACCATGATAAGTATATTCTTTTGTCTTCAGAGAGAGAGAGAGAGAGAGAGAGAGAGAGAGAGAGAGAGATCTATTCAATGGCACCACCTATTTACGGGCAATCTTAACCCATAATTTTCTCACAAACCTAACATTAGGGACAATCCAGTTAGGATTATAAGAAAATATGGGTTCAAATTCTGGGAGAATCGGAGGGAGGTCTGATTCTCAAGATTCTGGGAGAAACGGCCAAACGAACTGGTATGTAGTCCCTAATTACCGTGTTGCAACGAATTGTCTCCTTATCAAAATGTGTTTGCTGCCAGTAGTTGGCTCTGATAGAATTATGTTGGTGAAGGAGATTTTTGCAAGATGCAGAAGGGTCTAGTTCCCCTCAAAAAACAAGGTCCCGAACTCCTCAATTTTCCAAAACTAGAATAACAGAATCACAATTTATCACAATTGCCAAAGAGATCTACCTTTTTTCCAAGTTTTTTTGCGTCCGTCCTAATTATTTTTAACCAGAGAGAAGCCGGCACATGTCACCTAAATGGTTGTGAGGGAAGCCAATACTCTGCCAATTGTGGGAAAGTATCAGTTGACTCTACACGCAATATTGCTCACTGGTGGATGTACCGTTGCTATGCACTTTGTCATCGTGTACAAATGAAGTGCATTCACGTCTGATGTTGATATGGTCATATCTGATGCAATTGTCCTATCTGAAGAACATAACCATCAGTGTCTGAGCACTATACCATGCTCTACTGGTGTCTGGTCATGCTTTTGATATTAATTTTGCCAGCGGTTGCCTATAGCTTTCTGAAGCGCTTCAGTGATCATCCCAGGTGCCACGGTAGCAAAACCAGCCGCAACCTGCAACATTCCAACAATGTTGGTAAATGAGACTATAATGTGAAGCCTTAATAAACGTTATATATTCTATATTGTCAGATCGCCATTAGAAGGTGGTGAGATTGAGACCTGGTGAGTGGCTCGTATCTTGAGTTCAAGAAGGCCACCCGGTGTGGATGTGTGCACGGAGACGATGTCCAAACGGAGGTTCTTGATGGCGTCGAACACTCGTGTCATCAACAGCTTCTTCCATCGGCATTGCACCTCCAAGATCACCTCCTTGTCCATCATGATCACATTGACAACATTGCTTGGGCCATCGCCATCCTCCCTCTCTGACTCCGACGCCTTCCTCTTGCATCCAGTTGATAGTTTGATCTTCTTCCTTCCGGCAACATCATGGAGTCCCCGTCCCGTTCCTTCTTTTGGGTGCCATGATGGTGTCCTGCTAGATTCTAGCTCTTCTACCCTTTGCTCTAGCTCTTTGAGATATGTTATCGTCTCTGCGAGGATGGATGCTTTGTCCATCTGCAACCCAGGAAAAAAGCTATGGAAAACATTTTCTGCAATTTGCTAAGAAGCAATGGATGCTAAATAATACTACCTTGTTAATGGACGGGACCAATGACTTGAGAACTAGGAACATCTCGTTGAGCTTCTCCCGGCGTCTTCTTTCCGACAAGACATGTGTCTTGATGTTACTTTCTTGAGCTCTCATTGTCCAGTCACCGCCAGCCACAACTTTCTTCAACAACTTTTGTGACTCCCCGGGATCCCGCACATCCATGTCTTCCCAGTCTGATGACCTCTTCCATACGGTAAAGCAGGATGGACGAGAGCCATTAACAGAGCTACTTAAAGTTACGGTGTTATCATCGATTCTTGGTGCTTCCATGTTTGGCGCCATTTCCAAGGAAGACATGAACTCAAAGGACCTTTCGATGACCCAGTTGTCCTCAAGAGCACACACGTCCAACTCCTCAATGAGGCCATAGAAATCATCCACTTCCTCGGTGACGCAATTGATGTTCGCGTCGGACATGCTCTCGACCTCGCCTAGCTCAGAGATGAACCCCTTGGCGATATTGTCATCAAGGTCTTCGAACACGATGATTTCTACATCCCTGTTCCTAGTTTCGTTTGTTGATGGACTGGAGCTTGGCGCCTCTGACTCCAAGCATGCCTGGAAGGGTAGCTCCCAGAAAGATGTGCCGATCCCGTTCACCATGTCTGGATCCTCCAACACCTAGCAAATCCATTGATAGATCTTTGTTAGTAGCACTTCATTAATGTGGACTTA